>NC_056729.1:809376326-809511326 GCF_019279795.1 Protopterus annectens
CACACACACACACACACACACACACACACACACACACACACACACACACACACACACACACACACACATTTGCCAGAACTGAGAATGGAATCCAAGCCTATCTAGTTATTTTTACTATACTGTTACATAGTTATAGCACGCACCATGGAGCTTATAGGGCTGCAGCTGTGCAAAGGTACTTCTAATGGGGAATGACATCAACAGGACTGCTAAAGGAGGGCACTGGGAGGTGTTGGGAGTGGGAAAGTCCTCAAGATACATCATCCTATAAACTTACACACAAACACGCACACACTCATTTGCCAGAACTGGGAATGGAAACCCTGCGTATCTAGTTATTTGTACTATACTGTTACATAGTTATAGCATGCACCATGGAGTTTATAAGGCTGGGACTGTGCAAAGGTACTTCTAAAGGGAATGTCATCAGCAGGACTGCTAAATTGGGGCACTTGGAAGTGTACTGTCTGGGAATGGCCTAAAACTGTTTCACCTACAAACAAACAAACACACACACTTATATTTGCCAGAACTGTGATTAGAACCCCTACCTATCTAGTTATTTGTATTAGAGTGTTATGCAGTTATTGCATGTGCTACAGAGTTTATAGGGCTCACAGGTGTCTGATGGTACTTCTAATGTGAATGACTGCAGCAGATCATCTGAAGTAGGGCAATGGGAAGTGTACTGAGTGGGAACAGCCTCCTAGTACTTAGACCTATCAACACACACATGGAGGCAGGTGATGTTAATGTATAACCCCCACCTCAATACTATTACACAATGGAGCTTGCCTTCATGCTGGCATGTGTGACTGGTTGCGGCTAGTATGCACTGTCTGCAGCAGGATATCAGTCTAGGCCATTCAGGGTATTTGTGAGTGTGACTCACTCTGTGTGTGTCCCTCTGTGTCTCTCTCATTATCACTGTCAGTCTCTCTCTTCCCTACATATATATATATGTGTGTGTGTGTATGCTTGACATATTGTTATATGTTGTCCGTATATATGTCTGTGTATCACGTGCAACAGATGCAGATATATCACATATGGGCCACCTATAGCTAGGTGAGGGTAATCCTGTCTGATGCATGTATGTAAGGACAGTTAAGGTGTACATAGCTGTCTGTATGCAAAGACATAAATGCACAATACAGTTATATAGTCCGATGTAGGTTCCAACATGGTCTGTGATTCTCCAAGTGTAGAAGCATGCCCAGTGCGACCTTCTATAGTGAGATTGGAACTCCATTCCAGAGATAGGTGTATTGTGGTCTGGGGTTTTGTGTGCTGCAACCATACCTCTCAAAAGTAAACAGGACTTTCCTAGGGGTACTGGGTTTATTTTAGCAGACATTTTCTGACATATCTGAAGTCTGACACTGCAATGTATTGTGTCATTACCTAGTAACAGACATCATCAGATCAGCACAGTACTTTACCAGAGGGATACAAGATGTATGATGCACAGACCAATATTATGAGCATGACTATATACATTCCTGCACAAAAAGACCAGTTGAGAGGTGTGGCTACAGTCGGTTGACTGATGAAGCTATGCAATTAGTCCAGCAACTTGGTGATATACTGACTGGGGATTTCCTGCTTGTGTGGTATTCTTCTTACCTTAAAAGTCATATCCTGGTGTGGCCATACCTCTCAACTGTACATATTTTGGCAGAATGTCCAGGTGTTTGCCTAGAGGTTTTCTGCAGTCTACATAAACTTGTGTTTTTTATGGCAAGTTAGTTGCATATAATTGAAGACTGACATTACAAAATAATGACAGACATTAGTGTTTCACAGTTCATAAACTTCAGACAAGTCCTGCTAATGCAAAACTCCTTATCCTATCAACTTTCTCAGCATGTAACATGTGCCTATCATTGTGCGTTTGTCCCACTTTTATTTATGACCTTGTCCAGATGCCTTGCTGCCAGAGGTTGGGAGGTATGGGCGTGGGTACAGAGTGAATTATACTGTGCAGAAATGTCCATTATATGTTTAGTATATTCCACATAGCACTGTGACTTCCAGGTATGTCAGTGGCAGAGCAGTACACAGAAATGTGTGAACCACTGAAAAACAGTTGTGTATAGGTTGGTGAAAAAAACACCCTTGCAGGTCCAGCATCTTTAAACTCCTGGATTCAGATAGATGTATGCAAAGATTCTTTATAATTCACAGGTTATGTTGTGAAACAAGAATGCCAGTAAACGATTATAAAGAATCTTTGCATACATCTATCTGAATCCAAGAGTTTAAAGGTGCTGGACCTGCAAGGGTGGTTTTTTCACCAGTTTTTTTTTTTTTTTTTTTTTTTTTTTAATTTTTAGAAAGTTGTGTATAGGTTGATAGGTTACTATGATGTTAATAGGGTATTGCCCCGGAAGCCCTTATAACCCACGCAAATGATAGTGTAGCCCATGTTACAACATGTCAGCACACAGAGCCCCTGTCCAGCAGTGACACAAGTGGGATCACATGACTGTATTTTGTATTTCCAGTGCAGTTATACAGGAAGCACATCACTAGGGGTATTGAGGCACTTAGCTTGCTGTTGACAGGGAGTGTATTCCACAGATGGGGTAGTATGTGGTACATGTATCTATCACACCAGCAAGCCTTACTGATATCACAGCCCAGGTTGATGCTGCACCTGCAGGTTGATGGAGTGGGCCTTAAGTTCCAGATATGCAACAGTAACATCAAAGCAGGGTCTGGATTGCTTTGTATGCCAGACAGGGGTCACCTCAGCAGAGTCTGTATAGAACGGGGTAGATGGATAGTGCTGTTAGCCTATCTGTGTAGGGTAAGTGTTTGTGGTTTGGGGTAAGGCCTTAGTGTTTGCAAGACCCTGGTGTGTGGACTCTACATGGTCTGTAGTGTGTAGGTTTATAGGGTTCTCATTTGATTTTGGCTCTGAGGTGTCCATTGTTTGGGTTTTGTTTTGTTGCAGACCTCCACTTACATGGGTGTGTGTTGTGTATTTACAGGTGATGTTTACTGACTCCTTACACTGTGTGGCACCTATGTTACTGCACAATCTGTTCTGGTGTGCACATTCTCCATTTGTCTGTCCAGTGGTTCCCCTTCCTCTTATGTGCATCTCTATGTCCTTCTGCATACAGTCAAAGGCTTTAGCCACAGTGGCTGCTATGTATTTGTAATTCTGATGTGGGTGGGGTACAAGCTGTTACATCACACACAGGGTTGTGGACTTCACACCTCTGAGTGTGCCTATTTAGTTGCCCATCATTGCACCACTCTATTTTCTGTGGTCTTTAGAAGGTTTGGTTACTATATGTTATTATGAGGCTATATGTGGGCCTAGCTGTCATACCATCACAGACTGATATCTGCACAGGCCCAAATATGACAGTCAGACAAAGGCCCACACATGGGGACAGGGAGTTAATACTGTTCTGCCAAACACAGACAGTTACCAAATGCAAAAAAGTAAGCCTACCACACTAAAGTCCAGACTCACAATATTGGAAACCAGAAGAATGAAAATAATGAGGTCTGGAACATCACGTTAAACCTGAAAGTGCCAACATTGTTTTTGGATTTCTACAATAAATCAACATTTTTACAGCGTGGTGTTCCAGACCTCATTATTTTCAAACACAGACAGTTGTCAGACCAGTTTGGTATTTGCTTTTTTGCTCTTATGGGTTTGATGTCTGCTTCCCCACTGTCTGTCATTGCTGTTTTGACATGAACTGTTCTTGTTTTGCAAATAGATGTAGGCAAATGCAATGTCACGACAAGCAGAACAGATATAGAAGGCATACTTGTGCTCCTTCTATGACAACTTGTGTCATTCCAGGGGTATGGCTGTTGGCCAGTGACATTTTGTCAGTGCTGACACAGAATGGAGGCAGCCTTTTATACACTGACAGTGCACTGACCTTCCGGTACCTGCTGTCCTTCTAGGCACCATACCTCTCCACTTCTGAGACCCAGACATCTGGACAAAGCAATAAGCGATTGAGGGACACAGGCCTAAATATAGGGACCATTGTTAAGTATTGGCCTTACAAACCTAGAAAGGTTGTTCAGTAACAGTTTTTGCATTAGCATGCATGTTTCTATATGGTATGAAGTCTGACACTAGAATCTGTTATTATTTTCTGACCTTAGTCTTGCGTGATTTGCCAATGAATTGCCAGGCAACCACTATTTCATGTTATACAGACCACACTTATGATGCAAACCTCTGGACATTCGGCAATAGGTCTATAGAGTTGAGAGGTATGGTAGGCACTGTGTAGGTTACTCCAAGCTGTGTACTGTCCATATGTGTGGCCTCCTGTCCATGACCTGTACAGCTTTCCTGCATTAACAGATATGGACATCTAGACAGTGTATACAACTCCTACTGTAGGTTTAGCTGACATGCAGAATACTTGGCATTGCAGTTCTTGGAACATGGCTCTGTCAAAGACAGCACTGCACCTAGGCCACTACAACACAACAACTGGGAGTAAGTCCTGGCCACATCCTGATAGTATTAACCCTACATATACATAGCTCATTGACCCCTGCATATTGTGGACATGCAAAAAGTTATCATGTTGATTGGGACAACCCTGGCAATGTGTGCTCTGCTGCTATTTCCCTGCAAACATACATGTTACTAGATTTCTATGGGAATATGGGTGTGGGGGAGGAGCACACCTGTCAACTGTACACATTTGCACAGACGGTGATGATATATGCTTTGCATTTTGGTTCTATTTAGGATAGTATTGTGCCCTGTCTTGGAGACTAGAGGCATATCACTAAAGACCACAGGTCACATTGTAATGGCATACATTTCAGTTTCAGACTTCTTACCCTTCAGAGCATTACTGCAACTGCAAGACCTGCTGTTCTATAACTGCGCAAGTGTGTAGGGGGGCATTTCATCATTCTCACCATTTCTAGGGCTTTGCCTGGCATTTCTTTATGGTTTTCTATGGCTGACTTGCTAGGTGAGGCTGAGGAGTGAGTATGGGACCCCCACACTAACATCCATGCCTATGACCTATGGCCCCCAGTTAGTTGGCTACCCACATATACTGCAGTGGGATTTGTCACCTTGGGTACTACTGGATAGTTTGGGGAGGCCAGTATTGGGCAAACATTTCCTGGTGTTCCACATAGCTGTCAGTTGCTTGCTGCTATCCCAGTAGGCCAACCCATTCCCTTGCATCAAGCAGCAATACCATAGATATGCTACCAGAAAATACTAATCCATTCATTTATTGTTAAGACAACTGACTTACTTTGTGCCTGTGGCAGTTGTGAGGTGCAATTAACCATAGGCAAAACTGCTCTACAATTTGTAGCATGCTACAGGCCACCCTCTCAAACTCAGGAAACCCACACAGCCTTCCTGAAGACACTGGAGGGTATAAATGTATCACCAAACACCATCATATTGGGTGACTTCAACTACCCGAATATAGACTGGGAACATTACTCAAGCCCCAACTTTCTAGCCCAAAGGTTCCTGGAGTTCATAAATTCAAATGCCATGGAACAACTAGTCACCGTCCCCACAAGAGGAGAAAATATACTAGATCTCATCATCACAAACATGGGAACAAAATGCTCCACACCGGAAGTATATCCCTCTTTGGTGAGATCAGATCATAAACTAATCTCACTAGAAATCCACATCCCGCCCCCACCCCAAACAAAAAAGACCACAGTGAAGAACTTCTCTAAAGCAAACTTCATACTACTCAAGACAGGTGTGGTATCCTTCAAGTCCCCCGAGCCAATGGAAACCACAACCCAAGCTGCGGAAGCCCTTACAAATGCCTTCTATGAATACCTTCAGGACTGCATGGATCAGGCAATCCCAAATAAAACCAAGACTCTTTCCACCAAGGGCAAACATCCAGTCTGGTGGACCCCAGCCATAAATAAACTTTACAATAAGAGGAGAAAGCTATTACATGATAGAGCAAAATCCCAAAAAGGGAAGGCATCTTTGATCAGTACTAGCAAGAAACTATGATCCCTCATAAAATCATCCAAGGCCAACTTTGAGAAAAAAATTGCCATAGATTCAAAAGACAATCATAAGGCCTTCTTCAGCTATGTCAGAAACCTGGGTGGAAACTCCCAGATATGCTCAGAATTAGTCCAAAATGATACAAAAATCACTGAACCCACAGACATTGCCAACATACTGGCAGACAGGTTCAGCGCAAACTTCACCCCCCTCTCCCCCACAAAAGGAGAGATAACTATCCCAACAGAGTGTAGCCTCCCAGACATCTCAAATGCGCAGGTGAAAGCTGCTCTCTAAAGCTAAAAACACAGCATCAATGGGACCAGATGGTGTCCCCGGCTGTGTGCTACATGAACTCAATGAAGAACTAAACCCGCACATAAGGCAGCTGTTTAATCTTAGCCTTACCACAGGATATGTGCCCAAGGAGTGGCGTATGGCAACTGTGGTCCCACTCCACAAAGGAGGTGCCTCTACGGACCCTGGTAATTACTGCCCCATAAGCTTAACAAGCCTGGTCTGCAAAGCTATGGAGAGGATCATAATGGAACTCATAAACAAGGACATAGGGGACTTGCAGACCTTGGACCCAACCCAGTTTGGCTTTGTCAAGGGCAGATCTTGCCTTTTGAACTTGGTCGACCTCTTCGAAACAGTTACCAAGGCCATTGATGAGGGAAAGGCAGTCCATACAGCCTACCTTGACCTTGCAAAAGCTTTCGACACAATACCCACTCAGGTATCATAGAGAAACTTACCAGCTTAAATGTAAACTCATATGTCACAAGATGGGTTGCAAACTGGCTAAAGGACAGAACCCACAGAGTTAGAGTTGCTGGAGCCATGTCAGACTCCAAGCCGGTTACAAGTGGTGTCCCACAGGGCTCAGTCCTTGGCCCCCTATTGTTTGTCATCTACTTCTCAGAAGTACAGGCAAACATAGGAGGACTATGGCTGACAAAGTTTGCGGATGACTGCAAACTGGGTGCCATAGTGGATAGTACATCGGACACAGACATCCTTCAGAGGGGTCTCACGGAAACTGATAGCTGGTGCCAGAGCCATGGCCTGAAGTTAAATGCAAAAAAGTGTATAGTCATACCCTTCAGGAAAAACAAGGTAACCCCAAGCTACCATATAGGTGGCAACCCACTAAGCACAGAAGAGGTTATCAGGGACCTGGGTACCCAGGTTGACAGTGGCCTCTCGTTTGACACTCACGTTGCTAAAGTGGTTCGAAAGACCTTCTACATTGCCCATCTGATCATGAAGGGATTCACATCCAGATCAAGTGAGGTCATTGTTCGCCTGTACTCTTCACTTATCAGACCAATGATCGAGTACAATGCCCCATTTGGGATGTATCTCACCCGACACCTGCAGCAATTGGAGAAACCCCAAAAGTTCCTCACCAAAAGGATAAAGGGACTCCAAAACCTGTCATATACTGCCAGACTGAAGAAACTCCAACTCTATTCAGTTGCATACCGTCTGTTCAGAGGTGACCTGTGCCTGACATACAAGGCCATGACCAACCCGGAATTAATGGACATGCTCCACCTCAAAAAATCCAAATCCACCAGAACCACTAGAGCAAGTGACTTAAACCTTAGCACGGATATAAATAGGACGTGCTGGAGGGATAGATTTATCACCCAGAGACTCCCCATGATGTGGAATAAAATCCCGGTCCATGTGAGGCAGAGTACCTCGCTGGCTCTGTTCAAGAGAAATCTTGACCGGTGGATGGGAGATCGTAGGTTTACCCTGGGAATCATCTCTGTGTCACTGCTGGACAGAGGCACAACAAACTAATGGGCAAATTATTTCTAACATAAGGGGTGGCGTAAGCCACATAACTTTGGGCTAGGCTTATAAATGCCTTAGGGCAGATAGCCTAGTATAAACCTATGAACCTATGAATCTAATACATGCTTTACTTTGAGCTGTCATGCATCCATTTTGATTTTTCCAGAAATGTACTAGGTTAGTAACAGAATACATTTTGCACCTCACATTGTTCTGTCATGGATGCCTGTCTGTTTACTGAAACACTAATTCACCTCATTTTCATGGTTTTCACCAGCAAATGAGGTAATTAGTATTATTCAGTGGTGTCCATGCCAGAATAGTGCTGGCAGACTCATGCATGCCCTCAGCCTTGTTTACTGGATTGCTCGGAGGCCATATTCCATGCAGGAGCTGCTGTACTATTGCTGCATGGAAGAAATGGCTTATTGAATCCCAGGGATAGTCTAATAGTCACTTTAAACAACTTAAGCCTAAATTAAACTATAGGGCAAGTATTATTTGTACTTATAAGGGTAAAATGGCCTACAGTCTTGTTAAAGATGCATAGTATGCAGCAAATACCAAGCAGGACAGAAAAGACGGGCAGCATAAAATAATTCATTCATTGCTTTACATGGCAACCTGTGCAGCTGAAAGAAAGGTAATAAACAAATAAATAAATGCATTAATAAATACATATACAGGAAGGGGCAGGCAGAGAGCACTAGGGGTGAAACTTTTGTTTACACCTGCATCAGTCAAAGTTAGTACAGGTGTGGACATGGTCAAGAATGACTGTTATCACTAAATAACATGTATGCAAATATAATTTGCATGTATATAAATGTATTAATCATAGTAATATGATAATATGAATAAAGTGTATTTTCACCATAACTATATTTGTGGCTCACTCATAACTACTGTGGTGCGTGTGACTCATCCAGATGTTATTAGTCAGTTGAGTCACATGTTTGCTATTCAATTCCTGACAGTGGCAACATTATATGAAAGTGCTGATGTTTCATAAACACTACTGCATCTAGTTATTCTTATCCATGAGACCAGATGACATCCCGGGCTGTGTACTACATGAGCTACAAAATGAACTGGCACCTCACCTAAGTGTCATGTTTAATCATAGCCTCACCTCAAGCTTTGTGCCCACTGAGTGGTGCACAGCTACAGTTATCCCACTCCACAAGGGGGGATCCATTTTGGATCCTGGGAACTACCACCCCATCAGTCTGATGAGCCTGATCTGCAAGGCCATGGAACATATTATCATGGAACTTATAAACAAAGACATTGGCAACCTTCAAACACTGGACCCCATCCAGTTTGGGTTGGTGAAAGGCCAAGCTTGTCTCCTGAACCTGATTGCCTTCTTCGAATCAGTCTCCAGAGATGTGGACGAGGGTAAGGCAGTCCACACAGTCTATCTGACCTTGCCAAGGCCTTCGACACCATCCCTCACTCTGGAATCATAGATAAACTTACTAAGCTGGGCATTAATCCCTATGTCACTCAATGGGTTGCCAACTGGCTTACTGACAGAACCCACACTGAAAAGGTAGCCGACTCCAAATCCAGCTCCAGACAAGTGACAAGTGGAGTACCTCAGGGTTCAGTCCTGGGACCGCTCTTGTTTGCCATCTACTTCTCTGAAGTACAGGCCAACATTAAGGGACTCTGGCTAACAAAGATCGCAGATGACTGCAGACTAGGAGCTATTATTGAATCCCCAAATTATGTGGATATTCTACAAAAGGGCCTTACAGAAACAGATGCTTGGTGCCAGAGCCATGGGCTCAAGCTCAATGCCAAGAATGTATAGTTATCCACTTTGGGAAAAAAACATGTACCCATGAATTAACACATAGGTGGCAGTACACTAAACACTGAAAGTGTGATAAGAGACTTGGGGACACAGGTGGACAGTAGTCTCACCTTCAATAATCACATCACCACAACAGTCAGGAAATCATTCTATGTGACACACCTCATCGCTATGGGCTTTTCATCCAGAAAAAAGGAGGTCATTATCCCACTATACTCATCCCTCATTAGACCCCATTATAGAATACAATGCCCCATTTGGTATGTACCTCTCAAGGCATCTGCAACAACTGGAAAGGCCACATAAATACCTCACTAAAAGAATCACAGGCCTAAAGCAGATGCCCTATGCTGACCATCTAAAAAAACTCTAGCTATACTCTGTTGCATATCAGAGGTGATCTCTGCTTAACATACAAGGCCTTGTCCAGCCCAGAGCTGTTGGACATGCTACACTTAAAGAAATCACAATCCCTCAGAGCCACACACTCCAGGGATCTAAACCTTGTCATCTCAATGAATAAAACATGCTGGAGGGATAGGTTCCTGACCCAGAGACTCCTTAGACTCTGGAAGAGACTGCCTAGACATGTCAAGCAGAGTGCCTCTTTGACCCTCGTCAAAAGGAACCTTGCGATTGGATGGGAGATAGGAAATTCACCCCAGGCATCACGTCAGTTGCCCTGCTAGACAGGGGTCCAGAGAAGTAAATATTGTGGGAAGAAATAGCCAGGGAATTGTTATGGCTAGGCTTGTATAGGCCCTAGGGCAGATAGCCTAGTACCAGCCTATGAACCTATGAACCTATAAATACTCTTATACAGACAAAGCAAAATAGCTGCTTAAAACACAAGAGAGCCACGTAGCTTCACACAGTTGGGATTTGAAGCATTATTATAAGTTGATCAGCAGTATACAAATTAAATACAAGACTTGTGCACTAATAATCTGTGATTGAACATGCCTCAGTAATGAGAAACAAAGGCTGAACTGTATATAGTGGTTTTAAAAATCCATCCATGGCATTGGTTTTAACAATTATGAGTGCATCTTCTTACAATGTTTTCAAATGTAACCTTTGGTTTGGCTTACTTAGTTATACAATTTTAGTATGCAGGGCATTTGCTCTAAACAATTCATAGTTTGATAATGCGTATACACTAAATTTCTGACCCACTTCTGAGGGTGCTGTTACATCCCATCACTAACTTGGAATTTGCTTAGCTAAGGTCATGTGATAAAGGAAACTGGCTGTGGGTTTTGTTACTGCATATACAGGGGATGTTGTAAATTTCACTGCAATAGGTATATAAGAGAGGTACTGGGATAATCTGCATCTTTGTTTGATCAAGGACACGATGGCAGTGGTGTCCATGATATCCATTAGTGTCCTCATTGGTATTTTTGCCTGTTTTTTTTGTGGAACTTGGAAAGTTGGATAATACAACTTTGGACCTGCAGTGGTGAGTCGAGCTGGATATGGAGTGCAAAAGTCGAGGCCATGTGATTTAAAGAGACTGGATTTGTTTTTTTCATTTTTATTGGGTCTTCAGTTTGTGGTAACTGATCTGGATTTGGGGATGCAGTAGTTGATGGGGGAAAACAGAACTGGTGACAGTACAGTTTGGATGGTGAAGACTGGGGAAGTGCTTCAAACTGGTCAATGGCTGTTCATGCATGTGGATAGTGGTGGTTGTGATGTCGGTGGTGTCAGAAGGAAGGTTGGAAGAAGGACTGGGGTATGAATGTTGTAGATGATGGTGTGGCCATTTGGGCCTTCAGGTAGAGACAGTTGTGATGTCTGTGGTATCAAAAGGATGGTCAGAAGAGAGGAGTGGGACTTGTATGTTGCTGGTGATGGAGTGGGAGACAGCAATGGTGTAGATGAGAGATTGCTGTGGTCCATGAAATCACACTAATTTTTTTTTTAAGCTTATGTGCCTTCAGTTGGCTCATTTTCACTATTGTATATGTGTAGTTTTGTTGTTCTTGTTTCTTCATTGTTGTGTTCTGTCTTGTGCATGAACTTGCAGGAATGAAATTTTGTTTAACTGTATACTTTGTGTATGGTTGATTGACAATAAAGTTACTTTTGACTTCTGACTTTTTTTGTCAAGCTAACTGGCAAGCATGGCTTCATCCAGTCAACCAGCGTAGGGAGATAAGGTTTACACCAAATTGCCAAGACCTATTCTGAGAACACATCCTAGAGAGTCAGGGGTTAGGTAGGAGCACAGCTGATAATAAACTACTTTATATCCAATAGTTTGGATGTTGTAAAAGTACTTTTATTGTTAAGGTTATATGAATATGTTTTGTATCCACAATTATGGCTTTGTGGTCAAAATAAGACTTGGTCAATTTATGTTTCATATTTGTATCCATAGACTAATGTGAAAGAGATTTACAATATAATGTGCAGACTAACATCTAATGAAGTTTTACTCAGGGCCATGATCTTCTGGGTGCTAATCTAACAGGGAATTCAGTAACATGGTGCAGCTTGGAGACATGTGGAAAAGACAGGTCTGTGGTGAGGCCTTAGGCCCAGTGAAGCAGGGGAGCAACAACATCTCATAGGAGTACACCTTAGTGAAACAAGGTAGCTTTTTGTTAAATAAATGACTGGTATTAAGCAGTTATATGAATTAAACAGCTCAGATCTTTATCTTGTTGCTCAACATTTAGGCTATGATAAATGCAGGTTTGTTACTGAGCTATGTAGAAGGAACTGTGAGTAGATTATAAAAAAATCAGAATGTAATGTACCAGAGGAATGTGTGTTATAATATAAATGAACTGTGAGTCTGAAGGCTGTTATGATAGTACATAGAGCTAGTTCTTTGAAGCAGTAAAAATGCATACTTGGTATGAATGATTGTTCTGTAAAGCAGTAAAGTTAGTAAATATATAAGCAGAATGAATGAATGTAAATAAATCAATCAAGCAATGAAGCAAGCAATTGTTTTTTTTATTTATTTTTTTCGTAAATGGAGAGCCAGCATGAATTAACTTGTGCTTGTTGGTGCTTCTTTTAGCTAGATATTGATTGTTGCTAATGCAAATAACTATCTATCTATCTATGTATATATATATATATATATATATATATATATATATATATATATATATATATATATATATATATATATATATGGATCTATGTTGATAGATCGAAAGTATGTTTCAGTGAAGCGTACATGAGCAAGCTCACTTTCGTGAAAGTACATTTTATCGAAAATGCACTTCGGAAAAAAAAAAACAACACTGCAAAAAACCTATACAAATTAAAACACTACTCACGTTAACACAGGGGGGCAAGCCACCCTGCACCCCCCATGTAGGGGATTGTGCCACCCACACCCCCCACTTTAATATTCTCACGCCGAGATCACACTACAGTGGGTAAAAGGGAATATTCCCTCATCCCGCTGTACAGCGGTCTAAGTAACAGTTTTCTTAATTGTACAATCAACACTACATGTTGATGTACAACAAAATCTACATGCAAACTGCATGTTTTTTTCTTTTTTTTTTTGTGAAAGTGAATTCGCTCAAGTACATTTCGCTTAAACGTACTTTTGATATTCAGACGACCAGGACCTATATATATATATATATATATATATATATATATATATATATATATATATATACATATATATAGTCCTCGATGGAAGCATTTATTAATAATCCATCCATTGACCATTAATTAGCCAAAATTCCAAAGCAGAAGTTCAATAATCTGCAAAAAAATGGTAGAAAACAATGTTTCAGTGCTAGTAGGCCGTATCCACCAGCAATCACAGGCCAATAACAGGAAAAACTGACTGGTTTCGCCTTAAGGACACCAGGGGGCAAAACCGTTCTGTTTTTCCTGTTACTGGCAAGTGGTTGCCTGTGGATTCAGCCTACAAGGACTGAAGCATTGTTTTCTACCATTTTTTGTGGATTATTGAACTTCTGCATTGAATCTTTGGCTAATTAATGGTCAATGGATGGATTATTAATAAATGCTTCCATCGAGGAATAATTTGAAGTGCTGGATTATTTGCAATGTATATATATATATATATATATATATATATATATATATATATATATATATATATATATATATATATATATATATAGATATATATCTGTGTGTGTATATATATCTATATGGATCAATATCACATTGTTGAACACACTAAATGTTAAACACTTCTTCGTTGAACCCCATTTGTCGAAACTTCATCCGTCGAATGTTAGTTTCAGCAAAACTGTTTTCCACAGTAAATAAAAAGTTGTCCAACCTACCAACCACAACTAAAACAGTATTTTTAAAACCTACCCCTCCATGTGGGGAGGCTGTACCCACACACACCCCCTAACTAAAATATACCAACTCTGACATAGCACTACAGAGGGAAAAAGGGCAAGCTCCCGATAATGGCCCACTGGTTACTTACTGTGGGAAAATGTTCACTGAAACGATCATTTGACAGATGAAGACTTCAACAAATAGGGTTTGATGAAGAGGCTCTCGATGATTAGTGAGTTTGACTAACTGAAGTAGACCCATATATATATATATATATATATATATATATATATATATATATATATATATATATATATATATATATATATATATATATATAGATTCGTAGGTAGGTTCTAGGCTATTGGCCCTAGGGCCTATATAAGTCTAGCCAAAAAGGTACCCTGGCTTTCACCACCCAAGAAAATTATTTTCCTGTGCTCTTGTCAAGCAGAGGCACAAAGATGATTCCCGGGTGAATTCCCTATTTCCCTTCCAATCATCAAGATTTTTCTTGAAGAGTGCTAATGAGGAGCTTTGTTTGATATAGATATGTAGTTTGTTCCAGAGTATGGGAAGTCTCTGGGACAGGAATCTTTCACCCCAGCATGTTCTGTTTATTGTAATGAAAAGGTTTAGGTCTCTAGAGCATGTAGCTTGGAGGAATTGGGATTTCTTTAAGTGGAGCATGTCCAACAGCTCTGGGTATGACATAGCTTTGTATGTTAGGCAGAGGTCGCCTCTGAGTAGGTGATATGTGACAGAGTAAAGCTGGAGATTTTTGAGACAGTCTGCGTAGGGCATCTGTTTGACGCTGGTAATCCTCTTTGTGAGGTATTTCTGTGGCCTTTCCAGTTGTTGTAGATGTTGTGTGAAGTACAAACCAAAAGGGACATTGTACTCTATAATGGGTCTAATGAGTGATGAGTAGAGGAGAACAATGACCTTTTTTTTCCTGCATGAGAAACCTTTTGTGATGAGGTGTGCCACGTAGAAGGATTTCCTGACTACTGTTGTGATGTAATTGTCAAAGGAGAGACTACAGTTCACCTGTGTCCCAAGGTCTCTTATCACACTTTCTGTGCTAAGTATACTACCACCTATGTGGTAGCTCATGGGTACAGACAATGGATGGGATGACAATGCACTTTTTGGTATTGAGCTTGAAGCCATGGCTTTGACACCAGGCATCTGTCTCCGTGAGGCCCTTTTGTAGGATGTCCACATCGTTAGGAGTTTCAGTTATGGATCCTAGTTTGCAGTCATCTGTGAAGTTCATTAGCCAAAGACCTTCTATGTTAGCCTGTATTTCAGAAAAGTAGATACCAAACAGGAGAGGACCCAGGACTTGACCCTGTGGTGCTCCACTTGTCACTGATCTGAAGTCGGATTTGGAGTCTGCTACTTTCACAGTACGGGTTCTGTCAGTGAGCCAGTTGGCAACCCATCTTGTGACATTAACTCACTAAACTAGGTATAAATCCTTATCTATAATTCCAGAGTAGGGAATGGTGTCAAAAGCCTTGGCGAGATCTAGATAGGCTGTGTGAACCACCTTACCCTCATCTATTGCTTTGGTGACTGCTTCAAAGAAGTCCATCAGGTTTAGGAGATATGATCTGCCTTTTACAAACCTGAACTGGGTATGGTCCAGAGTTTGGAGATTACCAATGTCTGTGTGTATAAGATCCATGATGATATGTTCCATGTCCTTGCACACCAGGCTCATTAAGCTAATGGGGCGGTAGTTCCCGGGGTCTGTGGTGGCTCCCTTTTTGAGGAGTGGGATAGCCATTGCTGTCCGCCATTCAGTGGGCACAAAGCCTGAAGTAAGGCTATGATTTAACATGGTGCTTAGGTGGGGTGTCCATTCATTTTGCAGTTCATGTAGAAAGCAGCCTGGGATGTTAACAGGTCCCATGGATGCTGCATTCATGGCTTTGGAGAGTGTGTTTTTTACCTGTGCAGCCATGATTACAGGAACTTTGCATTCTTCCCCTATAGAGATGGGCCCTTTAGAGGGTGAGAGGGGGGCTAAAGTTAGCACTGAACCTATCTGCCTGGATGTTGGCAATATCAGTTGGTTTTGTATATTTATTGCCATTGTGCTGTAACTCAAAGCAGATCTGAGTGTTGCCACTGAGATTCTTGACATAGCTATAGAATGCTTTCTGGTTGTCATTAGAATCAGTGGTGATTTTGTTTTTGTGACTAGCTTTGAAGGATTTTATGAGGGATCTCAGCTTTTTACTGAGGCTGACCAGTTCCTCCAATCATGGGATTTTACTCATTTTTGCAACAGTTTCTTCCTCCTGTTGTAGAGTTTGTTTATGGCAGGTGACCACCAGGTTGGCTTCCTTTTTTTGGAGGATAGCATCTTGATTCTGTTAGGGATAGCATGACCCATGCACTTGTGCAAGTGCTTATAAAGTGCAATTGTGTAGGATTCAGCAGTTGTACCTCTATTGTCCATCTGCATGGGTGTCGTGAAGTTTGCCACTTCTGTCTTAAGAAACGTAAAGTTGGCTTTGGAGAAATTTTTATAGTGGTTTCCCTAGTGGGGGGTGGTGGGGGTGGCATGTGGATGTCTAGGGTGATTAGCTTGTGGTCGGAATTGACCTCTGGTGTGGAACCATGTTGGTAATGACCATGTCTGGGATATTGCTGCCCCTGGTGGGGGTGTGGAGAAGTTGATCCAAGGCTTTGTAATTTATGAATTCTAGAAAACGTTGAGCTAAAGAGTTGGTACATGAGTAGTTTTCCCAATTAATGGTTGGGTAGTTGAAATCACCCATTATTAGGGTGTTGGGTTGTACCCTAATATTTTTCAGTGTTTCAAGAAATGAGGAGTGGGAATCCAGGGGCATAGTTTCATAGTTTCATAGTATAGTACTAGGCTATCTCCCCTAGGGCATTTGTAAGCCTAGCCATAGTGATGTGGCTTTTGCCACCCCATGAAATGGTACAAAAATGTACAGAATAAAATTAGAATACTGTGCCTCTGTCTAGTAGTGACACAATGAAGGTCCCCTTATATAATAGAATTAGTTTACTGTGCCCCTGTCTAGCAGTGACACAGATGTGACCCCTGGGGTAAACTTACGATCTCCCATCCACTCATCAAGATTTCTCTTGAAGAGAGTCAGTGAGGGGCTCTGCCTAATATGAACTGGGATCTTGTTCCAAAGCATGGGAAGCCTCTGGGTTATGAATCTATCCTCCAGCATGTCCTATTCATACTTGTGCCGAGGTTTAAGTCTTTAGCTCTTGTGGTCCTGATGGATTTGGATCTTTTGAGGTGGAGCATGTCCATCAGATCCTGATTGGACATGGCCTTGTATGTCAGGCAGAGATCACCTCTGAGCAGGTGGTATGCTACTGAATAGAGCTGAAGTTTCTTTAGTCTGGCAGAATAAGACATATGTTGGAGACCCTTGATCCTCTTGGTGAGGTACTTTTGTGGTCTCTCCAGCTGTTGCAAATGCCGGGTGAGGTACATACCAAATAGGGCATTGTACTCAATCATGGGTCTGATGAGGGAGGAGTATAGGGGTACAATGACATCCCTGGATCTGGATGTGAATCCCTTCATGATGAGGTGTGCAAGGTAGAATGTTTTTCTAACCACTTTGGCAACGTGGGTGCCAAATGAGAGGTCGCTGTCGACTTGGGTCCCTAGGTCTCTGATTACTTTTTCCGTACTCAGTGGGTTGCTGTCTATCTGATAATTTGTGGGTACTTTGTTTTTCCCAAAGGGGATGACTATACATTTTTGGCATTTAGTTTAAGGCCTTGACTCCGGCACCAGTTGTCCGTTTTTGTGAGGCCTTTTGGTAAGATGTATGTATCCACTGGTGTATCGACTATGGCGCCTAGTTTGCAGTCATCTGCGAACTTTGTCAGCCACAACCCTCCCATGTTTGCTTTAACATCTGAGAAATAAATGCCGAACAAGAGGGGTCCCAAGACAGATCCCTGTGGGACACCACTTGTGACTGGCTTTGAGTCTGACATTGCTCCAGTGATTTTAACTTTATGGGTTCTGTCCTTTAGCCAGTTTGCAACCCATCTAGTGACATAAGGGTTAACGTTTAAGCTGTTGAGTTTATCTATGATGCCTGAGTGGGGTATTGTGTCGAAGGCCTTAGCCAAGTCCAGGTAGGCTGTATGGACTGCTTTGCCCTCATCAATGGCTCTAGTGACTGTTTAGAAAAAGTCAACCAGGTTCAAAAGGCAGGATCTGCCCTTTACAAAGCCGAACTGGGTGGGGTCAAGTGTCTGTAGGTCCCCTATGTCTCAGTTTATGAGTTCCATAATGATTCTTTCCATAGCTTTGCAGACCAGGCTGGTTAAGCTTATGGGGCGGTAGTTTCCAGGGTCTGTAGAGGTACCCCCTTTGTGGAGTGGGACCACTGTTGCTGTACACCACTGTTCAGGTACATATCCTGAAGTAAGGCTGAGGTTAAATAGCATTTTTATGTGTGGGTTTAGCTCCTCTTGGAGTTCACATAACACGCAACCCGGGATACCATCAGGTCCCATTGATGCTGTGTTTTTAGCTTTGTTTAGCGCGGTTCTCACTTGGACATCTGAGATGACAGGGAGATTACATTCAGCTGAGATAAGTTTTTCTTTTGGGGGTGAGGGAGGGGAGAAATTTGCACTGAACCTGTCAGCCAGAATCTGGGCAATATCTGTGGGTTCAGTGTATTTTTTGTTGTTGTGAACTAACTCTGAGCATATCTGTGGGTTTCTGCCCAGGTTCTAACATAGCTGAAGAAGGCTGTGTGGTTATCTTTAGTGTTCTTAGCGATTTTTCTCTCAAAGTTGGCCTTGGATGTTTTTATGAGAGAACGTAGTTTTCTGCTAATGTTGATCAGAGATGTCTTCCCTTCATGGGATTTTGCTCTGAGGTGCAGTAGCTACTTCTTTTGTTATACAATTTGTTAATGGCTGAGGTCCACCAGACAGGATGCTTGCCTTTGGTGGAGAGTGACTTGGATTTATTTGGGATTGCATGATCCATGCATTCTTGGAGATGTCCATAGAAAGCATTTGTGAAGGATTCGGCATTGTGGGATGTGGTATCCACTGGCACAGTGGGCTTAAAGGATACCATCTCAGTCTTAAGAAGAGTGAAGTCTGCTTTTGAGAAGTTTTTCACTGTGGTCTTTTGTGCTGGGGGTGGAGGTGGGATATGTATATCCAGGGTGATTAGTTTGTGGTCATATCTCACTAGTGAGGGGTATACTTCCGGTGTAGAGCATTTTGTCCCCATGTTTGTGATGATCAGGTCTAGTATATTATCTCCCCTAGTGGGAGAGGTGACTAGTTGTTCCAGTGCATTTGAATTTATGAATTCCAGGAACCTTTGGGCTAGGGTATTAAGGCTAGAATAATGTACCCAATCTATGTTTGGGTAGTTGAAGTCTCCCAGTATGATGGTATTTTGTGATAAATTCGTATCCTCCAATGTCTTCAGGAAGGCTGAGTGGAGTTCCTGAGATTGAGAGGGTGGTCTGTAACATGCTACCAGTTGTATAGCAGTTTTGCCTATGGTTAGTTGCACCTGTATGGTCTCTGATGCTTCCTGTGTTGCTACTAACCTGGAGGTGTGGGTGTCCTTGATGAATATGGACACTCCCCCTCCCTTTGTGGTTCGGCCTGGGTTTTGGGGCCGAAAAGCATGATACAAGGTATAGCCTGGTAGCACTGGGGTGCTCTCAGGAGCCTTGAACCAGGTTTCAGTTACTGCACAGACGTCGATGTTCTCCATGCTGAGGAGTGCATCGAGTGCCTGCATCTTGAGATTTAGACTTCTGGCATTGAGCAGCATTACCCTTAGTTTTTTTCCATTTTTGTTTTCTAAGGAGGTGGGTTTGTCTTTTGAGCCTTGCCTAAAAAGGCACTATGGGGGTGGCAAGAGCCTTAGCCAATATCCGGAAGCCCAGTGGTGACAGGTGTAAGCCATCCCTTGTGAAGCAGCGTGGCTTGTCCAACATGTCATCCCAGGCAGACAGACATTGGATCCCCTTAGAATGACACCAGTACTTGAGCCAATTATTAAAGCTGATCATCTTGTCTTTGTATTGTGGTATCATTCTTGGTGAGGGCAAGATGCTGCTCAGGGTCAGGGTCATACCAGCCTGGGCTACATAATCTGAGAGCTCCTCTATGTCTCTTTTCATGTAGTCCAGGGAGGTACTTCTCAGGTCATTCACACCAGCATGGACAATGACGGAGTCATATTTGTACTTGCTTTGGAGTGACTTGAGTGCGTGTGTTAAGTGGAGGATCCTAACTCCCGATAGACAGCTCACAGTCACCCTCTCCTTGTTCAGCTTGGTCAGCGGGACATCAGTGTGTCTGACTATAGAGTCACCTATTACTAGTGTATCAGGCATGGTGTTTGGCCTTAAGGGCTGTGATTGGTTGACACACTGATTTATTGAAGTATGTGTTGCATGTGTTTTGTTTTGAGGTGGTGGATTTTTGGATGTCTGCTTTGGGAGCCTCTGTTGTTTTGGTAAGTTTTTTATTAGAGCCTCTGAGTATGTCTTTGTGTTTTTATGTGTTTGGTTTGCAGTTGTGGTAGGTCTATGTGGGACTGGGATTGTTGTGTGTGTGGTTACCATCTCCTCCTGTCTGGTCATGCCAACCCTGAGTTGAGAAAGTTCAGCCTCCAGTTTGGCTATATAGTTGCATCTCTCACATGTATTTGTGTTTGTTGGGAGGAGGAAAGGGTTGTCTGTGTACATGAGACAATTGTAGCATTGTCTTAAGATACCCAGATTGACCAGCTGAACTGCAGAAGACGCCAGTAATCTACCACTCGACATGCTAGAACAGTATAAGGGAGTGCCGTACCTTTAAGGGAAGTGGATATTCACAGGGGTGGTAGGTAGATGTAGTGCTTTACTTAGTACGAGAGTGCTTACTTAGTAGAGAAGTATTGAGAACAAGTGCTAGGCTTATAATATAGTGAGTAGTCTGATTTTACTAAGAGTAGAGCTTCCTTAAGGGAAAATTTGAAGAGCAGACTTGGCGGAGCCAGAAGAAGTTTAACCTATGCGCACAACCGCACAAAGCCGTGCAAACGCGGATTTTAAACAGGGAACTACAAAAGAGCTAGAAATGGTCCAAAACAACCAATTACTACAGCTTCTTGTGCTGAGGTCACTTCCTACAGGGACAGGTAGGCTGCTCAAGGCTCCCCACTCCCACTGGTGAGCAAAGAAACTTCCTTCTATCCAAGTAAGGTAATGGACAACACAGGAACTACACCACAGCCCAGAATACAGCAATGCCTGTAAACTGGTCTAAACTAGTCGAAGAGAGGCAGAAAAACAAGGATTATTTTTTTGTTTTTTTGTTTTTTTTGTTTTTTTGATAGAAACACACAGAAAATGCAGAAACAGTGATAAATCAGTTACACAGGCTAGCACACTTTAGTGGGCAGCCTCACAGTTAAATTAAACAAACAAACAAACTTTTGATCAAATTCGACTAAAAAGTAACTTTAAGTGAAGATTTTAAAATAATGCAGCAAACAGTTAAAAAACAGTTCAAGCTAGTTCAGGGTAAGCTACAGAAGCTATTCCAAGTGAAAAAAAGCAAAGATACTTAAATCCAGAAAGTAGTCATTTTTCTGAGTTCTCTGTAGCTAAGACCACTCTGCAGGACCACGAGGAGCTTGCCTGAGCAGTATAGCCAGAAAAAAACGCCCAGAGGCGGATTTTAAACAGGGAACTACAAAACAGCTAGAAATGGTCCAAAACAACCAATTACTACAGCTTCTTGTGCTGAGGTCACTTCCTACAGGGACAGGTAGGCTGCTCAAGGCTCCCCACTCCCACTGGTGAGCAAAGAAACTTCCTTCTATACAAGTAAGGTAACGGACAACACAGGAACTACACCACAGCCCAGAATACAGCAATGCCTGTAAACTGGTCTAAACTAGTCGAGGAGAGGCGGGAAAACAAGGTGAGGGATCTGTAGCAAGTTACAGTTTGGACTGTGGTCTTCCTCAAAGTTAGTTGCACTTGGATAATCTCGGATGCATTATGCTTAGCAACTAGCTTGGAGGTGTGGATATCCTTAATGAATATGGACACATCTCCTCCTTTAGTGTTTCAGTCCAGGTTAGGTGGCTGAAAGATGTGGTATGAATTATAGCCTGGTAATGCAGGGGTGCTCTCTGGAGCCTTGAACCAGGTCTCTGTCACTGCACAGATGTAAATGCTCTCCATGTTAAGGAGTGTCTTGAGTGCATTTTGAGGTTTAGACTTCTAGCATTGAGTAACATTACCCTCAGATTTTGCTTGCTTGTACCTGTTAAGGTGGTGAATTTTTCATTTGAACCTTGCCTAAAAAAGGCACTATAGGGGTGGCAAGAGCCTTAGACAGTATCTGAAATCCCAAGGGCGACAGGTTCAGGCCATCTCTGGCAAAGCATCGTGGTCTGTCGATGATGTCATCCCAGGCAGACAGATACTGGATCCCCTTAGAATGACACCAGAAGCTTAGCCAATTGTTGAAGTCAATCATTTTGTCCTTGTACTGTGGTATCATTCTGGATGATGGCAGGATGCTAGTCAGGGCTAGGATCATACCTGCCTGGGCTACAAGATCAGTGATCGCCTCCATGCTTCTTTTCATGTCTTCCAGGGAGGTACATCTCAAGTCATTCACACCAACATCGAGAATGACAGAGTCATATTTGTACTTGTTATGGAGTGACATGAGTACGTGCATTATGTGGCAGATCCTGGCACCCAACAGGCAGCTGACAGTAACTTTCTCCTTGTTTAGCCTGGTGAGTGGAACATCAGTGTGCTGACTATAGAGTCACCTATGACTAGAGTGTTGGGTATGTTGTTATGCCTTATGGGCTGTTGTTGAGTGGCACACTGAGTTTGTGGGCTATGTGTCATTTGGGTTGTGTTGGGGGGTGGAGGTTGCTTGCGTTTCTGCTTTGGAGGTCTCTGTTGTTTGAGCAGATTTTTTATGAGATCCTCCGTGAATGTAGGTGTGTGTTTCATGTTTCTATATGTGTGTTTTGGTGGTGTAGGTTTTGAGGGACTATGTGATGAGTGTGGTATGGTGCAAAAGTTTACCTTCTCTTGACGGTCTAGTCCAGTCTTGGGTGAAGAGAGCTTTGCTTCCAGTTTGACTATATAAGTGGATCTCTCACAGGTTGTAGTGTTGGGTGGTAGGAGGAGAGGGTTGTCTGTGTACATGAAGCAATTGCTGCATTGCCCCAAGATGCCCAGATTCATCAGGTAGACATGAGAAAACACTGGGAGCTGACCCTTAGACATGCCTGGATAGATGTTTATTTATTAAGTACTAAAAACTGTTTCCTCTAGACAGGTGAGGAAAGTTGAGTGCTGTAGTAATTCGTAGCTTACTTATTGCTTGCAACGAGTTCTGAACAAGTGCCGAGTTCAAAGAAACAGATTTTAGTGCTGAATCTCTAAAACTGGCTCGTTCTAAGGAAAAACTTGAAATGCAGACTTTATGGCACCAGGAATAGTTTAACCCTAGCTAAGTGGTGATGCATGAAGAGTATATATATATATATATATATATATATATATATATATATATATATATATATATATATATATATATTTATATATATATATATATATATATATATATATATATATATATATTTTTTTTTTTTTAATATAACAGTAGCAAATGAGGAAACTGATTTAAACAAATTAACCAATTAACCAATAAAAAGCTACAAACTGAGCCCTGTTCCAGCATTCTTTGAGCCACTAGGGTGCAGGGGAACCTTCTCCAAAAAATGATGGTCTGGATTAGTGCTCAAGTTATACAAACAAAGCTAGATTCAGCAGGTCTGAATTTAGTCTATGCTACAGCAAACAAGGCTTACCCATTTCAGAAAGAAACTGTTCAAATAAGCAGGCACAATAAGCCTTTAACCAGAAACTCCCAGTTCAGAAGGGCAGAATCTACCCTCTCCTCCCACAAGACTGCAGACCACACCTTCTTAATGTAAAATAACTGGCCCAAAGCCCAAGTTCTTAAACCAGAGCTAATACACTTTTAGAATAACTGACACTAAGCCTTCAGTCAGCAACTCCCATCTTATAAGGATGTAAGCTACCTGTCCTGCCACAAAAGTGCAGACCACAAACCTTCTTAATGTAAAACAACTGCCTGCAGCCCAAGTGCTTCAACCAAAGGCTTAGAATAACAGTTACAATTTAATCAGGCTACTAACAAGCAGTAATAAATGCAGTAGAATAAATGCAATTAAGTACTTTTAAGAACAAGCAGCAAAAGCAAAATAAAATAATAAAGTAGGAAGAAACACAAATACAGTAAAAAGCAGATGGATAAAGTTAATTTTTTATATAACAATAGAACATGAGCAAACTGATTTAAACCAAATTAAATTACCCAAGTAACCAGTAAAAAATCTCAAAACTGAGCCCTGTTCCAGCAGTCTTCAATTAGACAAGTTCTAACTGCACACTCCTGCCACTAGGGTGCAGGGTAACCTTCTCCAAAAGAGGTGGCTTAGATAAGTGCTCAAGTTATACAAACAAAGCTAGATTCAGCAGGTCTGAATTTAGTCTATGCTACAGCAAACAAGGCATACCCATTTCAGAAAGAAACTGTTCAAATAAGCAGGCACAATAAGCCTTTAACCAAAAATTCCCATCTCAGAAGGGCAAAATCTAGCCCCTCCTCCCACAAGAATGCAGACCACAAACCTTCTTAATGAAAAATAACTGGCCTGAAGCCCAAGTGCTTTAACCAGAACTAATACACTTTTAGAATAACAGACACTGAGCCTTCAATCAGCAATTCCCGACTTAGAAGGATGTAAGCTACATGTCCTGCCACAACAGTGCAGACCACAGACCTTCTTAATGTAAAACAACTGGTCTGGAGCCCAAGTGCTTAAACTAAAAGGCTTAGAGTAACAGTTACAATTTAAACAGGGCACTATCAAGCAGTAATAAATGGAGCAAAATAAATACAACTGAGTAATTTTAAAAAGAAGCAAAAGCAAAATAAAGTGCATTTTTTTTAGTAAAGTGCAAGGAGAGAGGAAGAAAGAGCAGAAGAAAAATTCAAGATGAAGAACCTAAGTGGGTTGGTCTTCTCAAATGTTCTCTGTATTAAGTAGAGTGAACACTAGACTGGGAGGGGTATCACAGATCACATTTACAGTAGGGGCGGGCAACTGCAAAGCCACCAACTATAAAACCACCACAAGAATAGGGTGGGGGCAGGGGAAACACAGTTTCAGGACAGATGACAAACAGAAAACAATGCCAGAAAATATATAAAATATTCCAGTCAGGCAAAATTAAGACAATGAAGAACTATGAAAGGTTAAAATGCCAAGAAATATATGCTTCAATCAGTGATATATTTCCAGATTATTTGAGAATCACACTGCACCCAGAGCACCAGGAGTTTCCAACAGTGTATGCAGGAATTTACAAACAGAAACTATTTTTAAATCAGCAAGCCTTGAAGCAATTAGGTAACACAAAAGCTGTTAGACCCGTTTTATAAACTTCACCACAGGAATAGGGGGGAAATCAGTTTCAGGACAGATGAGACACAGAAAACAACGCAGTTTCAGGACAGATGAGAAACAGAAAACAATGTCAGAAAATATTTAAAAATTTTCAGTCAGGCAAAATTAAGACATTGCAGAACTTTGAAAGGTTAAAATGCCAAGAAATATACGTATCAATCAACAATATATTTCCAGATTGTTTGAGAATCACACTGCAGCCAGAACACCAAGAGTTTCCAACAGTGTATGCAGGAATTTACAAAAGAAACTATTTTTAAATCAGCAAGCCTTGAAGCAATCAGGTAACATAAAAGCTTTTAGACCAGTTTTATAAACTTCACCACAGGAATAGGGGGGGGAGCAGTTTAAGGACAGATGAGAAACAGAAAACAATGCAGTTTTAGGACAGATGAGAAACAGAAAACAATGCCAGAAAATATATAAAATAATTCAGTCAGGCAAAATTAAGACACTGCAGAACTCTGAATGGTTAAAATGCCAAGAAATATACTTATCAGTCAGTGATATATTTCATAGGTTCATAGGTTCATACTAGGCTATCTGCCCTTGGGCATTTATAAGCCTAGCCAGAGTGTGTTTGGCTTTTGCCACCCATTTTAAATTAATTTTGCTATACCCTTTTTCGAGGTTAGTATACTGTGCCTCTGTCTAACAGTGACACAGAAGTGATACCCAGGGTAAACCTACGATCCCCCATCCACTCATCAAGATTCCTCTTGAAGAGAGTCAATGAGGGACTCTGCCTAACCTGGACTGGGATTTTATTCCAGAGTGAAGGGAGCCTCTGGGTTATGAATCTGTCCCTCCAGCATGTCCTATTAATTTCAGTGCTGAGGTTCAAGTCTCTCGAGCGTGTAGCTCAATGGGATTTGGATTTTCTGAGGTGCAACATGTCCATTAATTCCGGGTTTGACATGGCTTTATATGTCAGGCACAGATCGCCTCTGAGCAGGCGGTATGCCACTGAGTAGAGCTGGAGTTTCTTTAACCGGGCAGCATATGGCATCTGTTTGAGCCCTTTGATCCTCTTTGTGAGGTACTTTTGGGGTCTTTTCAGTTGCTGCAGGTGTCTGGTAAGGTACATCCCAAAAAGGGCATTGTACTCAATTATAGGCCTGATGAGGGATGCGTAAAGAGGCACGATGACCTCCCCTGATCTAGATGTGAATCCCTTCATGATTAGGTGGGCTATATAAAATGTTTTTCTAACCACTTTGGCCACGTGGTTGTCAAATGAGAGATTGCTATCAGCTTGGGTCCCCAGGTCCCTAATTACTTCTTCCAGATTAATGGATTACCACTTATGTGGTAATTTGTGGCACTTTGTTTTTGCCAAAGGGGATGACTATACACTTTTTGGCATTTAGCTTGAGGCCATGGCTCTGCCACCAGTTGTCTGTTTCTATGAGGCCCTTTTGGAGGATGCTTGTGTCGGCTGGAGAGTCGATTATGACTCCCAGTTTGCAGTCATCTGCAAACTTGGTCAGCCACAGTCCTTCCATGTTGGCCTGTACCTCTGAGAAATATATACCGAACAAGAGAGGTCCCAGGACTGAGCCTTGTGGGACGCCACTTGTAACTGGTTTGGAGTCTGACATGGCTCCAGCAATTCTAACCATGTGGGTTATGTCCTTGAGCCAGTTTGCAACCCATCTAGTGACATAGGGGATTATATTTAAGCTGGTGAGCTTATCTATAATGCCCGAGTGGGGTATTGTATCGAAGGCTTTTGCGAGGTCCAGGTAGGCTGTGTGGGCCACCTTCCCCTCGTCAATGGCCTTGGTGACTGTTTCAAAGAAATTGACCAGGTTTAAGAGGCAGGATCTGCCCTTAACAAAGCTGAACTGGGTAGGATCCAGTGTCTGTAGGTCCCCAATATCTTTATTTATAAGGTCCATGATGATCCTTTCCATAGCTTTGCAGACCAAGCTAGTCAGGCTTATGGGGCGATAGTTTCCAGGATCCGTTGAGGCACCACCTTTGTGGAAAGGGACCATGCAATAAGACAAGATGATCAATTTCAACAATTGACTTAAGTATTGGTGTCATTCAAAGGGGATCCAATGCCTGTCAGCCTGGGATGACATGCTCGACAAGCCACGATGCTTCGCTAGAGACGGCTTGCACCTATCACCCCTGGGCTTTCGGATATTGGCAAAGGCTCTTCCATATTGTTTGAGAACCACACTGCAGCCAGAACACCAGAAGTTTCCAACAGTATATGCATGAATTTACAAATCTGTTCATATATATGCATGCACAGGCAGAGCTTAGTCACTGACAAACTCTGCATTGTTTGTATGTTTTTCATAGTATAGATTGAAGTAAATTATTTAAATTAGGTGCCAGATTTTAGGTTCACTCTGCATTTGTCAGGTGAGATTGTAGCTGTGTAGATACTTTTCTTTCTCTGTGTATGTATGCTACAGTTAGAAGGGGTGGTAGTTTTAAATTGCCATGGGTGGGGGTGTTGGTGCTAATTGCCTTTGTGCTAAGGAATTATGCATAAGGGTTTACAGACTTTTGAGGCCATTTTGTAGAATTTAAGTTACTTCCAGTGCATTATACAACAGTTTGGTTTTGCAGATGTAGTTGTTTTGTGTAATTATTGCAAGAAATGTAATAATATAAAAAAATATATATTACTCTTTGGGACATTTTCCGTTTTCTGTTTATCACAGGAAGGATAAATGGTAACCCTGTAATGCAGTACCTCATTTAATACTGTAATCTGTGGTGTAGCCTTTTTAATACTGACAGGTACTAGACAGGGTGATATGTTTATCTGGGGGTGATTTGCTGTGGGAACCTGAATAGAAGTAGTAGATAATTTGAAAGGAAACAAACTTATTCTCATAAAGGAAGTCAATCTATGTCAGTAGGGAGATACCCACACAGACTGACTTCTTCTGTAAAAGCCCATTTGAACATCATTCCAAAAATATTAAGCAGATTAGTGATGTGATAAAGTTCAATATATAAATAAGTGAAATAAAATAAAATGATAAAATAAAAATTATAAAGCATCATCTAGAATGAAAATTCGAAGACAAAGGCTTCATTAATACTTACTCCTGCCCTTGTTCATTCTTGTTATAGGTCACTCTATTGTAAGACATACAGATATACCTCTTAGTGGGCGAAGCAAGAAAAGAGTGGTGGTTAGTTGCTTATTTGGTGCTGGGATCCATCAAATCATGTATACATTCACGTTCTTGAAAAAAAAAAAAAAAAAAAACAGTATAACTCTCATAATTCATGCCAGTATCAATGATTTTAGGTGTATCTCTCTGAACTATATGAAAACATATAATGGGATCTTGGACTATGTCTCCAAGGCAGGTATGATCCTAGCATTGAACATTTTATTTTCTTCAAGGATGATGCTGCAACATGAGCAAAAGATAATTGACTTCAATAATTGGCTTAGTTTTTGGTGTCATTAAAAGTATTTGTTAGTCTGGGAGGATATGATTGACAGTCCATGCTGCTTTGCAAGAGAAGATCAACATTTGTCTTATCTAGGGGCTTCCATTATTGGTAAATACATTTCTTTAGGCAATGTCAACCTGATAAACCTACTAACACAACGAAACAAGCAAAGGAAAGTATGAGGGTTTACTGATCAATCCTTGCTAGAAGCCTAAACAAAAATACTCTACTCCTTGCAAGGCTTTCTCAGGTAACCATTTGAAATGTCTGGACCCATTAGAGTGACTCCCAAAGTACAGAAACTGAATGGCCGAAATACTGGACTTACATATATAAAGTCTGAGATGCCATTTTCCAGAATATTCCCTTTTCTCTATGGTATGACGATCTTGCACTTGGTATATATGTGTGAGAGGAGTGAATGGGGGGGGGGGTTGTCCTCCCTTGAAAAAGAAGTTTAAGGAGAAGAACAATTTTTCTGATCCAGTCTTACCCTGTGTTTTCTGTCTTTTTTTGGGGGATGGGGCATCTGCACTTGGCGTCTGTGTAGTGACAGAAACATGGTTTACAATGGTGGAGAGCACTCAGCTGTGCTGTGCTATAATGCCTTCCGCCTGTCTCAATCAGCTACTGTTCAGTATGGGAAAAAAGGAAGAGGTGTCTCAATCTTCATCCAGATGAGACTCACATCAAGGCTAGTAAAGCAGCATGATGCATTACAGCTTCTTCATGCCCAAATAACCATCTGAAAGGTTCCATACCATATATTAGCTAGCTATAGAACTCCCTCTGTAACCAAAGAAAGCCAAAATGCCTATCTACAGGAACTAGAATCACTCAGTATTAAACCCAATAACATTTACTTAGGTGATCTAAACTATCCAACTATAGACTGGGAAACCTACATCACCACTAGTGTACAAGCACAGAGATTCCTGAACTTTATCAATACAAATGCCCTGGAACAATTAGTCAGAGTACCCACTAGGGCAGACCAACATCTTGGAGCTTGTCCTTTCTTATATGAGACCATCATCCACCATCCTTTGCATATATTCGTCACTTGTTAGCTCTGACTATAAAGCCATCTCTTTCAAAATACAATTGAAACTAGGGATCCCAAGGTACCTTTAGAAATTTCTCCAAGACAAACTACCTACTCTTAAGTGATACGTTGCCAAGTTTAAAATTCCCATGAAACCCAGTTAACTCCACTGCATATGTGAAAAGATATACCACCACACTATACCAGCATGTAGGCAACTGTATAGATGCAGCTGTACCCTGTAGGAATACTTTTGTAACAAGGCAAACTGCAGAAATGAATCCACATAGTAAAACCATAAAATCAAGAAGCTTTACAATAAAAGGAAGAGAATTTTGACCAAAAGTAAGAAGAGTAATTCCCAGAATGCTACAGCCCTCCTCATTGAAATAAACAAAGAAATCAGGAGCTTAATAAAATCCAAAGCCAAGTCTGAGGATAAAATAGCTACTCAAGTCACTGACAGTCACAAGGCCTTTTTAAGTTATATTTGTAATCTCAAAAGCTCAATGCAGCAATGCAGTGAGCTGACTGTGAATGAGGTTACCTATAATGAGACTGGGGATACAGACACATTATTGATTACTTCAGCTTTAACTTTACCTCTCCCCCCCATTGTCCCTCATGATATACCTGAAACTTGCTCATCTCCAGCTATCATAGGTTCATAGAGTCATTGGTTCATAAGGCTTACACTAGGCTAACTACCCCCAAGGTTTTTACAAGCCGAGCCTTGCAACCCAATGCAGTTTTGTCCCCAAGTTCCTTGGATACCTATATAGTGGACTGTGTTATTAAGGAGGTAGGTAAGGGTTATGTCAGGGGTTATGCTAGCTAAGGATTAATTTACCTGCTGTGGACATTTGTCCATCAGAGACAATAGTGCCAGACCAGGGATGAATTCTGAATTTCCCATCCAATAATCAAGGTTTTATTTGAATAGCGTCAGGGTTGAACTCTGCTTCATGTTGATGGGGAGCTTATTCCACAGTGTGGGGATTCTTTAAGACGCATATCTGTCTCTCTCCAGTATGTTCTGTTTATGACACACACAAACTTCAGGCACTTGGATCTAGTGTTTCTGGTGTTGCTTGTTTTGTAGATGTACAAAGATCCATCAGACCTGAATTTGAGGAGGCCTTGTATGCCAGGCATAAATCATCTCTCTCTAACTTGGAGGAGACTGATTAGAGAGATATGGCCTTAAGGCAGTCTTTGTAGGGCAGGGTATTCATGCCCTGGATTTTCCTGGTTAGAAACTTTTAGGACAATACTAACTGTTTCAAGTGCCTGGTTAGGTAAATGCCAAAGGGGGCATTGTACTCAATGATGGGTCTGATAAGGACTGAGTAGAGTGGTACTGTTGCTTTCTTGGACCTGGATGCCATATCATTATTTATGAATTGGGTGACAGAATAATTTTCTTACTCTTTGGCTATGTGTTGATTGAAAGCTAGATTACTGTCTACATTTGTTCACAGATCTATAACTATTGGGTCAACTGTTCGAGGTGTTTTATCAATGGAGTAATTCGTTTGGGTGGATGATTTCTCAGAATGCACTATAATGCATTTCTTCACATTGAGTTTAAATCCATGGCTTTGACACCAGTTATTTGTTTGTGTTAGATGCTCTTGTAAGATGCCAGTGTCATGGAGGGAATCTATGATCCCTCCCAATCTACAGTCATCTGCGGACTTGGTTGAGCCTTAGGCCTTTGAGTAGATGCCAAACAGGAGAAGGCCAAACACATAGCTCTGGGATACTCTACGGATAACCAATCTCTTGGTGTAGGTGGTCCCACCAGTCCTGACGTCTTGTGTCCTATCTGTGAGACAGTCTACAATCCAATGAGTCATGGAGGGATTTATGCCTAGTTCTGAGAGTTTGTCAATACCTGTGTGGGGCATTGTACTAAATGCCTTGGCAAGGTCAAGGTAGGTGGTATGCACCATTTTCCCCTCATCCATATCTTTGGTGACCCTCTTGGAGAAGTTTACCAGGTTGAGTTGGCAAGACCTTCTCGTAACAAAACCAAACTGGGATAGGTCCAATGTATGTAGGTTGCTAATGTCCTTGTTGATCATTTCCATGATAATTAAGTCCATGGCTTTGCATAGTAGACTTGTCAGACTGATGGATCTGTAGTTCCCTTGGTCAGTTGATTGTCCATCCTTATAAAGAAGGATGACCACAAAATCAAGTCCTAAAAGCATTATCAAAAGCTAAAAAATACATCATTGTGTCCTGACAATATTCCTGGATGCATTTTAGATTGCATGAAGCATAATTTAGCCCCCCCAAACAACACTATTCAACCTCAGCCTGCATGCAGGTTCTGTACCAAGCAAATGGAGAATAGCTACAGTCGTTCCGTTGCAAAAAGGAAGACCTATAAGTCTGATCAGCCTCATATACAAAGCCATAGAATAAGTTATCATGGATCTAATCAATAAGATCATAGTGAACCTCCAAACACTGGACCCATCTCAGTTTGGATTTGGCAAGTGCAAGTCCTGCTTACTCAACCTGGTGGACTTTTTGAAAAGGAGGTCAGCAAAGCAATGGATGAAGGGGAAATGGTACACACTACATAACTTAACCTGGCCAAAGCTTTTAACACAATCCCCCACTCTGGCATTGTAGAAAAGCTAATAAACTGGAAATAAAACCCAATATCACCCAATGGATTGCTAACTGGACCATAGATAGGATGCAGGAAATCAAAATAGGGAAAGTTACCTCCTCAAAGAAACTATACACCAGTGGATTCCCTGATGGTTCTGTGCTGGGACTTCTCCTGTTTGGCATCTAATTCTCTGAAGTAAACCCTACACCCAAAGGGCACTTGCTGACTAATATTTCAAATGACTGTAAACTAGAAGCAGTCATTGAATCCCCAACATTAACAGACAAGTTTAAAGGACAGATTTGTCTTGCAGAGGATACAGCTGCTCAGGAATAGGTTCCCCATCCATGTAAAACAAAGCTCATCGCTTGTCCATATTCAAGCATAATGTGGCTCTATGGATGGGAAACAGAATATTTACCCTAGGACTCCCCCTATAGTATTAATCGACAGATCCATCTCCAAAATGCTTTACCCCATACATGGGTCTCTTCAAATTATTTATGGTATGATTCACATTAGGGGTAATATGTAATTACTGACCATGGAATGGGTAAATACAATCTAACACCGAATGGGATAGGTTAGTTCAAGCAACAAAAGGGAATTTGTCTGGGCATAAAATGGCCTACAAGGACAGATAACCTAGTACTTACCTATGAATCTATGAACCAATAAACCTGTTAGTCAGATCCCACGTTAGCTTATATTCAGTATAAATTTATACTGGTTACGAGTACACTTCTCCTATCATATGCTTAATTTCCTTTATATAATTCTGTAAAATTGTATTACGTTCTCTATTTGTTTATGTGTGGCATAAAATTAAACCATAGCATTTATTCACTTTCATACTCTGTTTCTACAAATGTATATACCAATTTGTAATCCTAAGTCACAGACCAGGTACAGTTTGTTCAGCTAAGTCCTATTCATTTTGAAAAAGTTCACCATCTAAGTATTATATCACTTATCTTCAATATGTGCAGTGTGCACTAGTAAAAGCTATAAGAATTTCCATTGATACAGCATTACAGTTTGTAGAAGCTAATATCCTTACTGGGTCATGCCCTTACTGGTAATGTTATTATAGGATACATGCATACTGTATACAACTGATGTATTTCACATAGTTCCTGTGCATTAGTCGTGCTTATATTCTGCTGTCTGTTGTCTTGTTTATATTTGTAATAATGTTCATGTTGTGATATTTAGTGCTGTTTTAGTTATAACAGCTTTTATGTGAAATGCTCACACCGGGGTTCAAATTTCTTTGGTTCTTTAAACATCTGAAATGTATTAAAGCAGTTGGACTGCTCCTCTTGAATAGCTGTTCTTACACCTTTCTGTATATTACTTATTTATTCCTTCATTTATTTAATTACATACATTTGTATTTTTCCATGTGATAATCAGGCTAGTTTGATTGACCAAAACACAGACCCAGGAACAAACACTCTGAGTACATGTATTCTGTCTCCTACAGGCTATTGAGGGGAGATTTATGCCTGGTTTTCAAGACATTGTCAGATTTCACTCTGATGGACCTCTTGCATATCCACAAAACAAACATTACCAGAATTACCCATTCTAAAGACTTAAGCCTTGCCTGTGATATAAATAGGACCTGCTGGAGAGATAGGTATGTATCCCAGAGACTACCCCACCTCTGGAACAGGGTCCCCATCCATGTGTAGCAGAGTTCCTCCCTGACCTAATTCAAGTGTAACTTGGACAACTGGATGGGGAATGAGAAATTCATCCCTGGTTTGGCACCTATGTCTCTAATGGACACAGGCAGCCTGTTTATGGTTAATCTCCCAGAACCCTGCTTGTAAATGTTTCATCTCCTAAGCCCCTGCTTACACTTATCAAGGGTATCAGAACTTGTCAGAAATTTGGGATGCATAGCTAGGCTTAAAAATACCTTTGTGGTCATTAGCCTAGTAAACACCTATAAACTTATAAAGAATATATCACAAAAAGTAGCACATGCTACACGTTTTGATCATTACATGTATATTAAGACAAAAGCCATGAATATTTCAAACCAGCAAAATAACAGATAATGGCAAAAAGTAGCCTACTGACATGCACTGATATGTTGGTATATGTACGTTAAAAGTGTACAAGTTTACAAAGATTTATACAATGTGCCATTGAAGTTATACCATTTATTTCTGTCCATCTACAACCACTTTTTCCTTTTATCTAGAGCCAAGATTTATATGACAGCAGAGTTTAATTAGTTGATTTGATTAATATAAAAATGATGTCAGATGACTATGCAATGTGCAAGTTTATCAATGTTTATGCAATATACACGACGTTGTACTATTTATACTACAATTAATGCTAACAAATTAACATGATTAATGTAAAGAATGACAGATGCTGAACATAATGAAATTAGTGGTTACTATCAGTTATGAATATACTGCACTAGAGAAGAAAACTAAGAAGAAATACAAATGTGCAGAACAAGGTTTAGACAGAGAAAGCATATAAGTTATATGGAGCTTAGAAAATAATGATTTAGAGCAGGAACAGCTAAGTGCTACTTTAGATAGTATATAATATATTAAACATCATTTTGGCAGGGAATATTTTAAAACTATCTTAATTTTCCCTTTTTTTTTGCTAGCAATGGAAAGCACTGAATGCTGGTTATGAAATGTTTGTCACGGAGCTTGGTTGATATGTTGCACCTGCAGCTATATTGCAGTTTGAAATTGTGGACAAAGTGCCTGGAACTCAGTTACTCATTTGCAAGGGAAATAGCAAATGTGACTGATGAAGAAGTAATTGGATAAGGAGTCCTTCCCTATGTCTGAAAACAAAGTGTTGTACTCTGCACCTAGTATAACATTGTAATGTCCTTGTACGTATAAGGATAGTGCAGAGATCCTACTGATTACAGAGGTACATGTTATAATGTTTTATTAATTTCTTTGCTCAGTCTAATGTTTTAATGACTGGTTCAGACTGTAGAACCAAAATAAAGGAAAATGAAAATGACACCATTGTAACTACCCCAAACTTCACATTTAATAAGGGCCCCCATAGAGTGTCACCAGGCTAACAACTCAAGGGCCCGTTCTAAGCCTCAGCAAGTGTTCCTGAAAGAATGATGATGTCCTGCATCCAAATATCACATTGGGGTCCGGTATTTATAAGTTATCTCTGTCCATAAGGGAAACGGGTGCCAGGCCCGGTGTAAATTTCCTATTCCCCGTCTACTTGTGTAAGTTGTGCTTGAACTGGATAATAGACAAACTCAGCTTTACATGGATGGGAAGCCTGTTCCATAGGAGGTGTAATCTTTGGAACACACATCTGTCACTCCAGCATGTTCTGTTTAAGTCACAGACAAAACTAAAGTCCCTAGACCTTGTATTACTGATGTGCTTTGACTTATGGAGATTAATAAGTGTGGGGTTTGAAGATGCCTTGTAAGCCAGGCATAGATCACCCCTCAGCAACCTATAGGAGACTGAGTAGCAGGAAAGGGCTTTAAGCCACTCTTCATAAGGCAGGTTTGTCACGCCCTGCATTCTTTTTGTAAGGAACCTTTGAGATTGCTCTAGTTGCTGCATATGCCTGGTCAGGTACATACCAAAGGGAGCATTGTACTCTATGATTGGTCTGATAATGGTGGACTACCATGTGATAATGACCTCTTTGAGCCTAGATGCCAAGCCCTTACTTAGAAGCTGTGCAACATAAAAGGGTTTCCTCACCACTGTGGCCACCTGCTCGTCGAAGGTAAGGCTGCTATCTATGTATGTACCCAGACCCCTGACCACTGGGTTGACTCATAGGAGTGCATTATTAACATGCTAATTAGCCAGGATGGTTGATTTCCCAAAGGGTACAATTATGCATTTCTTAGCATTGAGTTTAAGACAATGGCTTTGGCACCATTTGTTAATCAGAGATATACCTTCTTGAAGAATTCAATGTCTGCAGGGGAGTTGATGATAACTCCCAGCTTGCAATCATGTGCAAACTTAGTGAGCCATAAACCTTCAGCATTTGCTTCCATTTCAGACAAACAGATGCCATAAAAGAGCAAGCTCAGTACAGAGCTCTAGGGGACTCCCTAGTGAGTGGCATCTTTGTTGCAGGTAGCCTCACCTATTTTGACCTTCTGGGTACTATCAGTGAGCCAGTTGGCTATCCAGTGGGTGATAAAAGAGTTTATACCTAAATTAGTGAACTTGTATATAATGCCTGAGTGGGTATTGTGTCAAAAGCTGTGGCATGGTTGAGGCAAGATGTGTGCACAGTCTTACCTACATCCAGTGTTTTGCTGACCCTCTCAAAAAGTCTGCCAGAGTTAATAGGCATGACCTTCCTTTAACAAAGCTGAACTGTGGTGGGTCCAGCATTTTGCAGGTTACATATGTCATCATTTATCATGTCCATGATAATCCTTTCCATGACCTTACATATGAGGCTGGTAAGACTTATGGCCCTGTAGTTACCGGGATAAGTGGTTTGACCTCCTTTGTGCAGGGAAATGACTGTAACCATCTTACATTCCTTGGGCACAAAACCTGACTGAAGGCTCTAGTTGAAAAGTGATTCAAGTGGCCTGGGGAGGTCAGGTTTCATGCTATTTATTTAACATCCCAGGATGTTATCAGGGCCCATCGATGCAGTGTTTCTGGTCTTGGAAAATGCAGTAATGACCAGTTCTCAAGCAATGGTTGGGAGTATTGTGTTATGTGGTATTTCCTTTGGACTATGAGGGGGGCAGTGGGAGGAGAAATTTGAGCTGAACCTGTCAGAAAAAAGGTTGGCAATGGCCTCCAGTTCAGTTTGGGTGATGCCAGTTACAATAAGTCCTGCACATTATTGTGTATTTCCTCTGAGGTTATGGGCATAGCTGGAGAAAGCTTTGTGGTTGTCCTTCACCTGAGAAGCTATTTTTTCTTCAAATTTAGCCTTTGGAGTATTACTTGACCCTTTTAGCTGCCTATTTGGATTAGTCAGGGGGTTTTAGTATGTATGGCTTTTTTTCCTATGCTTGGCCAAGATTTTTTTTCTTTTGATGTACAACCAATTGATTGTGTGATTCCACCAAGATGGCTTGTCGTTTGAGTTTGTCTTATTCTTAATAGGAGTGGGCACAGCTCGCGCTATACAGCTATCAGTATGGCTGCACAGAAATGTTGTAAATTGCTTGGTGTATTCTATGGTGTTTACTGGGTTTGGGAGTGCTTGGAATTCAGCCAAGATGTTGCTTAGTAGAGAGAGGGTAGCTTTGAAATAGTTCATAAAGGTATTTGGTTTCACTGGATCCCTGGATTTAATTTTTATTTCAAGTAATTCTGCCTTATGGTCAGATCTGATGAGTGAAAATATTACATTGGGTGAGGAATATTGCCCCCCCCCCAATGTTTGTGAGTATAAGGTTATGGGTATTTGTACCCCTAGTTGAAGAATGGACCAACTGTTCGACGATATTGGTATTAGCAAAGTTTTGGAATTGCTGAGCTTCTGCATTACAAGTGGTGTAGGATTCACAGTCTATAGAGGGGTAGTTAAGATTCCCCATTAATATTATTTATATTGAGTCGCACATATATGAGTTCCAGTGTGTCATCACTTTAAGTAGGCTGGATGTGAGATTAGTCTTAATATAGACTGACACTCCTCCAACTTTAGTCCCCTCTGGTGCAGTAGCTCTTCTAAAGGTGTGAAAGGCATTATAACCTTGCATTGTTGGGGTACTCTCAATGAGTTTAAACCATATTTCCTTTACTGCACAGATGTCTGCACACTCCTGGGAGAGGAAGGCTTACAGGGAGTGGAATTTCATGTTAAGACTTCTAGCACTAAACAGTACCTCCTTCAGGTATTCTTTCATAAGTTCAGTTAAGTCGGTAGGTTTATCAGTTTGGTATTGTCTAAAAAAGGCACTATGGGGGTTGAAAAGGTATTTGCCAATATCTGAAAGCCTAGATGGGATAAGTGCAGACCATCTCTGGCAAAGCAGTTTGGTCTGTCAAAGGCAGGTATAATCCTAGCCCTGAGTAGCATCCTGCCATCACCCAGAATGATACCGCAGTACAAGGAAAAAAATGATTGACTTCAACAATTGGCTAAGCTTCTGGTGTCATTCTAAGGAGATCCAGTATCCATCTGCCTGGGACGACATGGTCGACAGACCACAATGCTTTGCCAGAGATGGCCTGCACCTGTCACCCCTGGGATTCCAAATACTGGCTAGGGATCTTGCTACCCCTATAGTGCCTTTTTTAGGCAAGGTTCAAATGAGAAATTCACCACCATAACAGGAAAAGGCAAGCAAAAACTGAGGGTAATGCTACTCAATGCTAGAAGTCTAAATCTCAAAATGCACTCACTCGAGGTACGCCTTAAAATGGAGAACATCGATATCTGTGCAGTGACTGAGACCTGCTTCAGGGCTCTAGAGAGCACCCTTGCATTGCCAGACTATAACTCATACCACACTTTTTGGCCATCTAACCTGGACCAGAACACCAAAGGTGGAGGTGTGTCCATATTCATTAAGGATATACACACCACCAGGCTAGTTGCCAGCATAATGCATCCGAGACTATCCAAGTGCAACTAACTCTGGGCAAAACTGCAATCCAAATTTTAGCTTGCTACAGATCCACCACCATGCCCCAGGATTCCCACTCCTCTGTTCTTGATATACTGGAAAATATTAGGGTTCAACCAAACACCCTAATAATGGGTGATTTCAACTACCCCACCATTAACTGGGAAAACTACTCATGTACTAACTCCCTTGCTCAATTCTTTCTGGAATTCATAAATTCCAATGCCCTGGATCAACTTATCCACACCCCCACCAGAGGCAACAATATCCTAGACGTAGTCATTACCTACATGAGTGACCAGAGTTCTACACCTGAAGTCACCTCCTCATTGGTCAGATCCAACTATAAGCTAATCACCCTAGATATCCGCAACCAGCCCCCACCCACCATTAAGGAAACCATGGTAAAAAATTTCTCCAAAGCCAACTTCATGCTTCTTAAGACAGAAGTGGACAACCTCATGACACCCATGCAAATGGACAATACAGTTATGACTGCTGAATCCTACACAAATTCTCTCTATAAGCACTTACACCAGTGCATGGATCATGCTATCCCAAACAGAACCAAGACACTATCCTCCAAAAAAAAAGGAAGCCAATCTGGTGGTCCTCTGCCATAAACAAACTTTACAACAGAAGGAAGAAACTGTTGCAAAAGAGAGTAAAATCTCATGAGTGGAGGAGCTCCCTGGTCAGCCTCAGTAAGAAGCTGAGATCTCTTATAAGATCCTCCAAAGCTAGCTATGAAAACAAAATCACCACTGTTTCTAAGGGCAACCACAAAGCATTCTATAGCTATGTCAAGAATCTCAATGGCAACACCCAGATCTGCTCTGAGTTACAGCACAATGGCATGAAAATTACAGAACCAACTGATATTCCAACATCCTGGCAGATAGGTTCAGTGCTAACTTTACCCCCTCTCACCTCATAAAGGGCCCATATCTACACAGGAAGAATGCAGAGTCCCTGCAATCACATCTATACAGGTAAAAGCTGCACTCTCTAAAACCAAAAAAAAAACACATCATCCATGGGACTGGACAACATCCCAGGTTGTGTTTTACACAAACTTCAGAATGAACTGGTTCCCCACCTAAGCACCATGTTCAATCATAGTCTCACATCAGGCTTTGTGCCCTCTGAATGGTGCACAGTAACAGTTATCCCACTCCACAAAGGGGGAGTGACCACTGATCCCAGGAACTATCGCCCTATTAGCCTGGTCTGCAAGGCCATGGAATGTATCATCATGGAACTCATAAACAAAGACATTGGTAACCTCCAAACTCTGGACCCCACCCAGTTTGGGTTTGTGAAAGGCAGATCATGCCTTCTGAACCTGACTGACTTCTTTGAGGCAGTCACCAAAGCCGTAGATGAGGGTAAGGTGGTTCACACAGCCTATCTTGACCTCGCCAAGACTTTGGACACCATCACCCATTCTGGAATTATAGCTAAACTCACTAAACAATCTATAAATCCCTATGTCACAAAATGGGTTACCAACTGGCTCACTGAAAGAACCCACACTGTAAAAGTTGCAGACTCCAAATCTGACTTCAAACCAGTGACAAGTGGAGAACCACAGGATTCAGTCTTGGGACCTCTCCTGTTTGGTATCTACTTCTCTGAAGTACAGGCTAACACAGAAGGCCTCTGGCTAATGAAGTTGACAGATGACTGCAAACTAGGAGCCATAGTCAAGTCCCCAAATTATGTGGACATCCTACAGAAGGGCCTCACTGAGACAGTTGCCTGGTGTCAGAGGCATGGCCTCAAGCTCAATGCCAAAAATTGCATTGTCATCCCCTGTCGTAAAACTCTGTACCCATGAACTACCATATAAACAGCAGTAAACTTAATGCTGAATGTTTGATAAGAGACCTTGGGACCCAGGTGGATAGTAGTCTCTCTTTTGATAATTACATCATCACAGTAGTCAGGAAATCCTTCTATGTGGCACACCTCATCACAAAATGGTTCTCATCCAGGAAAAAAGAGGTCATTGTTCCCCTCTACTCGGCACTCATTAGACCTATTATAGAGTACAACGTCCCTTTTGGAATGTACCTCACAAGACATCTGCAGCAGCTGGAAAGGCCACAGAAGTACCTCACAAAGAGGATTACTGGCCTCAAACAGATGCCCTACACTGACCGTCTCAAAAAGCACCAGCTTTACTCTGTGGCATATCACCTACTCCGAGGAGATCTCTGCCTAACATATAAAGCTATGTTAAACCCAGAGCTGCTGGACATGCTACACCTAAAGAAATTCCAATCCCTCTGAGCTACATGCTCTAGGGACCTAAACCTTGTCACCAAAATAAACAGCACATGCTGGAGACATAGATTGCTGCCCCAGAGACTTCCTAAACTGTGGAACAAGCTACCCATCTATGTCAAGCAAAGTTCCTAATTAGCACTCTTCAAGAGAAATCTTGATGAGTGCATGGGAAATAGGAAATACACTTCTGTGGCTCTGCTCGACAGGGGCACAGGAAATTAACTTTCTTGGGGGGGCGTAAGCCAGGGAACCTTGTTGGCTAGGCTTACTTAGGCCCTTCGGCTGATAGCCTAGTACCTACCTATGAACCTATGAAACATATCCTCCCAGGCTATCAAATATTGCACCCTCTGGACTGATACCAGAAGCTAAGCCAATTGTTAAAATCAATTATTTTCAGTTGGTAATGTGGCATCATCATACCTGTCTGTGACACATAATCAACAAGCACGATCATGGTCACTTCATATAGTCAAGGGAGAAATGGCTCAGGTCATTGACACCCACATGAACTATAACAGAGTCATGCTGGCACCTGTGGTTGAATGACCAGACTGCCTGTGTGATGTGACAGATCCTAGCCCCGGAAAGGTAGCTAACTGTGACTTTCTCCTTAATCAGTTTGGTGAGGGGGACATCAATGTACCTCACTACAGAATCACCAATCAGCAGGAAATTTAGCTGCGTGCTGGTTTGCACTGGATACATTGTTACTATTTGTAGCTGTGAGTGGTGTTTTAATGGAGTGTTTACATGATGACTGAGGACCCTTTCTTTGATTGTACTATACATGAGGTTTTAGTGTTTTGGATGATTACCTGCCTTAGCATAAGTAGTTTTATTTGTAGGATCTTTACCCTGTGCAGTAGGCATTGTGCAAATGTGACTGACGACCTCTATAGGATTACTTTTGGTTGTATGAGAGTTTTGCCTGCAGCATTAAAGTGTATTTCCACCTCTCATATACACTATCTGTTTTATTAAAAATAAGTGGGTTGTCAGTGTACGTGAGGAAATTGCTATGGTGCCTCAGAATATCCATCTCAACCAGACTGGCCACAAAGAGAATCAGGAAGTGCATTCCCATGGCCCTGATGTACTAGGGAGGAGTGAATAAAATGTAAATAACAAGTCAGTAAGACAGGCAGCTTGATGAGAAACACTCAGGTATGAGCAAACTAGATGCTCTAGTAGTTAAACAAAATCTGTCTACACAGTAATGCCACAAGAGTGCAGACCACAGACTAGAACACAGGCACTTAGAATAACTGGCACAATAAGCCTTTACCAGCAATTCCCAGCTCAGAAGGGTGAATGTCAATCTCTTCTCCCTCAAGAGTGTAGACCACAAACCTTTGTAATGTAAAATAACTGTTTTTTGGAACCCAAGTGCTTAAACCAGAACAAAGACACTTAGAATAACAGACAAAATATGCCTTCAACCAGCAGTTACCAGCTTATAAGGGTGTGAGCTCTCTTCTGCTGCGAGTGCAGACCACAAAGCTTCCTTATGTAAGATAACTAGTTTGAAGCCCAAGTGCTTAAATCAAACTAAGATGTTTAGAATAACAGTTACAATGTAATAAGGCTACTAACAAGCAATAATAAATGGAGCAGTTTAAATGCAACTAAACACTTTAAGAACAAGAAGCAAAAAGCAAAATGATGTAATAACATAGGAAGAAGCACAGATACAGTAAAATTAGCTGAATAAAGTGGATTTTTTTTAGGAAGTGGGAAGGGAAGAAACAGAAAATAATTCAAGTTTAATGGAATAAAAGGGTGGGCCTTCCCAACTGATTTCTCAGTGCTCAGTAGAATGAGCTGATGAGATGGGACTGGGAGGAGTATCTAAAATCTGATTTATAGTGGGGATGGGCAACTCAAAAGCCAACAAATATAACAGTATGACACCAGTAGGGTGGGTAGGTGGGAAAATCAAACACAGACAGATATCAGCCATAGTCAGGCAGAGAACAACAATTCAAAGGAGCAATCCAGCTAAATAAAGATGCCAAATATTTCTTGTTAAATGAAGAACACTATTTCTCGGCTCTGATTAGATGGATGTTATACACTAAATGCACAGGAATTTGTTTCTAACTTTTCTAACTGACCTTAGCCAAGATCTCTTAAAACTCCAAAAGAAAAAAAAACTTAAAACAAAACAAATGCAATGTAAGAAAAAGACAGGGGCAGCTCGTGCTATAAGACTGCGGGACTGCAACCCCCCCCCCACCTGTAAAATGTATAAAATAAATTCCACATTCCCCCCACCGTAGAACATATTAAAAAATAAAAATTCTTGGACTCCATGCATGTGTGCTAAGTTCCTGACTGCTGTGTTAGGCAGACCAGAACTCCAAGCACCCCTGCTCAGGCATTCTGAGCTCCAGACTGCTCTATTAGGCAGGAAACTCTGCCCTTCCAACCCAGAGGTCTATGCAGTGACAACCGCACAAACCAGAAGGTCACTGGACTGCATCACCTGCAGGTTGGACCAACAGCGGGAGGCTCCAGCCTCCTCACATCTCAATGGAGACCCAACAGCATGTGCGGGCCATTACGCAGGACTGCTTGGGCTGCAGGATCGCTATGGAGGAGCTGGTCTGAGGACAGGTGATTGCTGCAGAGGATGTAGCTGAGTATAGATAGGGTGTTTATGGAGGATGTAGCTGAGTACAGGGACAGGTAGGGTGTGTGTGTGTGTGTATGTGTGTGTGTGTGTGTGTGTGTGTGTGTGTGTGTGTGTGTGTGTGTGTGTGTGTGTGTGTGCGTGCAATGCCCCAGTTGCTTCATGGTGGTGGGTAGAGGATAAGGCTTGAACCCTGTACCTTGGGCCCAAGTGACAAGAGCCTGAATTCCCTACTCACCACCATTTGCAAAGCATTTGCAGATTTTTGCCTTATATTTGTTCTGTTCCTCATAAAATCTGTGGTTTCTGTATTTTTCTTATTTAACACAGCCAGTAGTGCAGTGGTGCAGTGGTAGCAGTGTTGCCTGACAGCTACAGGTTGTCTGGTTTGATTCTGTGTGGAGTCTGCATGTCCTCCCTGTGTTTGTGTGGGTTTGCTTTGGTGTCCTCAGTGGATATTTGTCCCAATTTTTTTGGACTGTATTCCCCCATTATTGGCTTCATCCAGGTTTGTTGTGCCAAGGTTGAGAGCTATGGTGATAACTGAACTCACTGAATATGTTTGGGGGCTGTATTCCCCCATTATTAGCTTTGTTCAGGTGTTTTGTGCTAAGATATTGACAGCTATGGTGAGAACTGAATTCACTAAATGGTAGCCATTTAAGTTTCAGTCTTCCTTTCCCTCATAAAAATAGATGATTTGACATAGTGTTATGTTGCTCTGGCTGTTTTGCACAGCATCTTGGGTTCAATACTTGGCAGTGAAATGTATGGTGGTAACACAGCATTTTATTCTAGCAACTTTCCAAAATTATGCAAGCAATGTTTAAAATGTGTACCTGGTTTTTGGTGACCCCCCCCAAATAAATTTTGTTTTTTTCCAGATTTCTTGTGCTGCAACGTTCAGAGATACAGCTGAGTGTCGAGTAGATTTTACAAGGATCTGAGAGCTGCAGGGGAACAAAATTTTAGTGCTGCTTATGCCAAGTCAGCTTACATTGTAAATAGCACAACATGTAGTATACTTGCTTTTGATGCAGAAGGCTGTGGGTTCTACTCCCACAGTCGGTAGATCTATTGCTGAAACTGTACGCCATTGTAAAGGGGATGGATGCTGCAGTCCTCTTTGGCGAAGATACCTAGTAACTTTGAACCTGTTATCAGTTTGCCATCCATTCCCTATTGTGATATTACTAGCATTATCATTTTTTTTAATGCAACATAGGCAATTTATTCCTCAAGGGCAACAGGCACTTTATTTGTAGATGAAACAATGACATATAAAGTTGTTTGCTAGCAGTAACCTCTTCATTAGTTAACAGATTTCTTTAATCTGCAATTATTTAGATGACTTTTACTTCTTCAGAGATCATGCATATTTACTGATACTGGTGGACTGTAGAAGTTTGAGTAGACTTTTATGATGGAAATGTTCTGAATTGGGCAGTTTTGTCATTATTGGTGCATGCATTTTGTTTCATTGTTTACTGGAAAAATGTTCAAAACAATAAATTTAAAATGCCCCCTAACAACTGTACTGTATTGTACAAGGAATATAATTTAATACAGTCAGGAAGGTGTATCAAAGAGCATGTGTGTGTTTCGTTTTCAAGGGGCCTATGATTTGAAAACAGCCCAAAATTATTCTTTATCTCCCACTGGCAAAATGGATTTTCTTTGAATGTGGGTTTCAATGCTGTTTCAATGAATGTGAGTTTCAAGGGCAGAGAAGTTTTAATGCTAAGTCTATTTTCATTGTGAGACTGCACTGCTTTGTTTAGCAGATATCTATTAGGGTTTATGCTGTAAAATATAAAATTAAACTTTCAAATGAAATCCATATCATTGCAGAAGTAAAACAGTATACACATTACAGTGTTTATGGCAAATGGGGCGAAATAACCAAGAAATGGGACATTGGAATGGCTGCAGGGGGACGCTCCATTCGACCATGATTTTGTGAGGGGGGGAAGGGCAGCAACCTCAGACAGCCCCAGTTGAACTATACCTCTCAACTGTCCAGAATTTTGCAGAATGAATAGATTTTTGCTTCTTATTTTTGGTTTGTTCCTCATAAAATTTGTGGTTTTCTGCCAAATCAATTAGGAATGAAGTCACTAAATAATGACAGACATTGAGTTTCAGACGTCATAACCTTCAGAAAAATGCATGCTAAAGCAAGACCTGTTATTCTATCAACTTTCATTTTAGTACTGTTTGTATGTTCCCCCAATATATTTGGCCTTATCCAGATTTCCTGCATTAAGAGGTTGAGAGGTACGTGCAAATAAATAATTTTATAGAATTAGGAATATCCAAACCTCTCAAATGTTGCTCTTCCCCTAATCATCCCTCTGGAAAATGGCAATTTTGGAAGAAAATGTGGAGGGTTTACAATTATAAATAACTGTAATGATCAAAGTTATAGATTACTTTTATTTCAGAAATGCATGTAGATGCTCTTATTTTGTCAGCTGTTCAAGTTAACAGTACTAATTTTAAAAAGGTGTCCCTTCTTTGACAGTTCCCATCTGTATTGTGTGGCAATTTTATATTTTTGCATAACATATTTGGTCCGTTTTTCATAAAATTGTGGTTTTCTGGCAAATTAGTAGCAAATCATTAAAGACTGAAGTTAGAAAGTAAAGGCAGACATTTGAGTTTCAAATTTCATACCCTTCAAAAATTCATACTAATGCAAGACCTACTACTATTCTATTATCTTTCTAAGTTTATAAGAGCAATATTTAAAAATTGTCTTTATTTTTGGGCCTGTGTCCCACTTCTATGTATGGCTTTGTCCAGATTTCTTGCTCTGAGGTTGAGAGGTATGAGTGTCAGAGCCATCACTGTCAGCCAGAGACATTTCAAACTGTGACCTACTTGTTGCATTCCTCTCCCCATTGTAGTGGCTCTGGATGTGTCCAAGAAAAGCAAGGATCAGTTATGCAGTGTAAGTGTGCAGAGTATTCCCCCATCCAAGGTAGACCATAAGTATGACCATGGCTTTTCATCTGTCCTTGACTTTGCAGAATGTTCTGGTTTTCTGTCATATTTTTATACTGTTGATTTATGCTTCTTATTATTCAGAAAATGCATGTTGTTGCAGTGCTCTGTTGCTCTGTATTAAAGTAGGAATGCTTTAATGACCATCAGGTAAGCTTGTTGGAGATTGTAAGATGCAAGTAAGCTTTAATAAGCATACTGTTAAAGAATTACCAACATTGAAAGCCTTTTTGTTGTTGCCATGCAGAGAATATTTACATAACTAGATAACATATAAGCCTTAGGTATTGAAATGCATATGACAGTATTTGAAATAAAGGATAGGATTACAGTATTTTCAGAAGCTCATTACATTTGTTGGAGACTTGCAGTTATCTTTGCAGGCTTTACCCGTAAACTAAACAGAATGCCAATCTATCATGTGTGGTCCATAACTTGTGCAGTAATCCTTTAAGCAATTTATCTTGAGCTTGTTTCTTGTTCGCTGTTTATTTTTTACTTTGAACATGTGTTGTCCATGAAACAAGTAGATAGTTGATGTCAGGCAGCAGGTTTTTTTTGGATAAGAAACATTTTTACAAGTTTTTACTTTCAACATGTTACTTGGCAATTTTATAAAGCTGAATATAAATTATAATTAGAACTGCAGTGCAAGGAGAAGTGGTTTGAGCTGAGTGCTGCTTTATTTTTTTATACTTGATTTTGACTGGCATTCCAGTAATGTATTTAAAAAGCAATTTATTTTTTCATGCCTCACAACCTTTGTGTTTCCATCTACATAATAAGTAAGCTATCATGTAGCCAATGCATTGAAATATTTTTTTCTTCTACACTTCATTTTGTCTTGATTGGGCTCTCGTAATGACGGTTTGGCACTCAGGGCAGCGTATTTAATTAAAGTGTCATTTGTTGTGGTTTTGAGCATAGCTCCACCCCTTTCTAGTTGGTCACACCCCTTCACATTGGCCCCACCCATTCAGCTGTCTCCTGCAGCCTCCCTTTAATTTGAGGTCACCAGCCGCCACTGAAAAAAGATAAAGCAATAGAAGTAACCAAACCTTAAATGAAAAACTTCAGTTCAAAATCAAATGCAGAAAGATCAGCAATAGTCAGGCAAAAGACAGTAAGTCAGATAAGCACTCCTGCTAAATGTAACATAGACATTTTCAGGTAAGTACCAAGGATGTTGTTTTATTCAGTGTTAATATGACAATGCATCTTTTTTATCTTTGTCTATAAAGCTAATTTCAGATTCATAGAAGCCTATAAGGTTTTGCACATGATGTTGACTACAATTTGAAACCTTGCATAATTAGAGTCACACTTTCACAAATGACTATGTTTACCACTCTTACTGTATATCTTAAACAACAGGAGTTACAAATCTTCAGATGTTCAAATGTTTGCAGGTTTACATCATGTAATTGTGCTAATGCTCCCTTTGAAAAACTTTTCCCTCTTCTGTCTTTGCTCATCGGACAAAACACTCTGGTCCTTTGTTTTTCATTTCACAATGGAAATTGTTATAGTATTTTAACTTTAAGGCATTGAAGCTTGCATGATTTCTTTACAGTCAGATGGAGAACACACCTATCTGAAGTCCTAAAATGGGCATTTCTTCATTCCAGGTGACAAGGTTCCCCTCTTGGATTTGGTGTCGTGCAAGAAGTTAGGAAAACTGGTTTCACCTCTTGTCATTCCTAGAAACAGCAGTAATGCAAGAGAACAGACAAGATGCATGATAGCCCAACTTGTTTCTCAAAGAATGGTCTGCAATTCTTGGTTCAATATTCCTTGTATATGAGCTAAGCGATCTACTACCCTATAGTACCTTTTTTCATTCAGAGATCAGCTAATGGACATTCCAATATAATAAGCATATCAAAACTGAAACTGGATAATATTAATGTGGCTCTTCTCAATAACAGAAGTCTCAACAACAAATTGCCCAGTCACAAAGCTCACCTGAAGTCAGAGTACAGCCATGCTTGTGTAATTACTAAAACATGATTTAAATGTAAACAGCACAGTCCAGCTATTTCTGTTTTTTCCATGTACCATGCCTTCAGATCTGATGGCAACTGAGGTTGTGTCTTCATATTTGTCAAGGATGATATCACCTCCAGTTAGATTCCTAGAAACCAACAAGCTGAACTTGTAGCACTCCAAATAACCCTAACCTGGACAAACTCCCATATCCTGTTACATCGTCTATAGTCTATGACTTTACATTCAATGTTCATATTGCTGAAGCACAAAACATTGATCCCAAAAGATAAAACTGACATCAATGAAAATAAACCTTAAATAAAGTAAAATAAAATAAAATAAAATAAAATAAAAATGTATTTTTCTGCAGAGGGCAAAGCATCCTACACCAGTCACACCATCTATTACTTATATATACCAGCTCTATGATTTCACAACAGCGGGGAAAGTTCAAAAGCAATGTAATGCCAAATCATAAATGTTAAGCCATTACTTTCCTTCTTACAAATGCAGGATTTGTGTATAGAACTAATAAATTGTACATAGCTTATAATTTCATGTTTTATATCCTTTACATACATTATATATGGCACTTTTTAATTTACTACTTTAAGCAATTTTATGTTCCTTATGAATGTTCTTATATCATACCATATCATATGTTATAAAATTGTAATTTCTGTTATCAATTGCTAATCCATTTAGTGATCACATGTACTTCTGTTAGCTTTTGATCTTCCAGGTTATGGCTGAAAAGGGACAGTAGACCATCTTGACCACCCTGTTAACAAACATTAATAAATAAATAAACAGAAAAATAACTTCCCACTAGCTGCCATAACGAGACCTCCTTTAAACAGATACTGACATTTTTTGATCATGTTAAGATTTTAAATATTCAGTGTAATGAGTGGATACTGTCCCATCGTGTAAGATTCCTATTCTGTGAACCCCCTAATAACAAGGTACCCATTGTATTCGGAGGCTTTGTCTACCCCTCAACTAACCGCAGTGCCTAAACCTACAATATAGGTTATGTCCAGAAGTTCATAGATTTAAACAGATTTGATAACAAACTCACTAGAGGACATAATATTCACAATCTGGCCCTCACAGATGCAACCACTTCATGAACTATACCTTAGGTTTCTCCTTTATCATTTACACTGAACTATAAATATGAGACACACATTTTAAATCCATAAATCTCTTGCAGCAAATGTCCCTAATTTCAAGGATTTCATATGTGCTAACTTTATCCATTTCTATGATGAGATTTCTAAATTCACCTATAGCAGCATTAGCTGTCATGGGTTAATTTGCTCTATGCCAATTTAGGTAAATGTTCTACACTCATTTAGGAACTCTACACCCATTTAAATAAATGTATCCCATCCAGACCAAAATATAGTAGGAAATTCAGAAAGCTAATCACCCTGGTAGTCCATCAACATAAATGAATTTTATAACAAATGAAAATAAATCCTAAATTACACAGCAAATTAGAGACCTGTCATATCAAGGAAAGTATCAAAATTATTATTAAAAACTTTTAAAAAAGTGCTATTATGTTTACTGTATCAACCCATGAATTTAGGTTAACACCTGAAGCTAGTGCCATTTATAAATCTTACTTTAGCTATATAAAATAAACTAAGGAACAGCACCTAACATTTCTCTAAATGCATTAAAAACAGCAACCTCTCAAATGAACCCAATAGATACTGACAGTGAACCTGCAAACAAAGTTAGTGCTCTCTTTACCCACAGTTCCTTTATCCAGACTCCACAATTCCCTGAATCCTTCTTACCCCATATTATCAGAAATGTGTATCTACTGAAGGTGTTGTCTATGACCAAAAATACTTCTTGTATTGGGCATGATCGTATACATGGATATTTAATAAATAGTGCCAAGCATGTTTTTTTAGAGCAATTCCTCAAATTGTTTAACCTTAATTTAGCTACAGGTTTTATTCCTAAAGTTGTCACACCACAGTGGTGATGTCACTGCATAAAAGTAGCACTATAACTAACCTCTAAAAATTATAGATCCATCAGCCTGTCAAGCCTCCTCTATAAACCTATGGAGTGCATTATAATTGACCTCATAAACTATGATATAAAAATCTTATTATATGTGATCTTCAGCAGTTTGGCTTTGTCAAGGGAAGGTCTTGCCTAATTAATTAGGTTAACTTATTCAAGGGGGTGATATAGGCTGCCAACAATGGTCATGCTGTTCACTTAATGTATCTTGACCCATTCAAGGTGTTTGACACTGCACACCATGCAGGCATTGTAAGTATAATAAGTACTGTAAAAATAGAGCCTTATGTGTTAAGAGAAATAGCAACTTCCTTAAAATACCAAACCAACACTGTGGGACTGGCAGGTGTTTCATCAGAAAGTATAAAAATGACCAATGGTGTTTGCCAGGGATCAGCATTGGGACATTTCCTTTTTTCTGATCCCCAGACAGGGAACTAGGAACTCTGGCTAACTAAGTCTATCGATAACTACAAAGTGAGAGTTATTGTCAAGTCTCCATCTGATCTCCAAACCCTTAAGCAAAAAACGAATCTCATAAATACCTGGTATATCGAAGCTTGCATTAAATGTAAAAAAGAGCAATGTTATCATATTTGGTAGATAATTTCTCCACTCATCTTATAGCATTGGCAACAGCCCACTACAAAAAGAAAGTGTAGATAGGATCCTTGGAACATGAGCTAATAATTCCCTTTTTTCAATTGCCAAGTGACAACACTAGTCACAAAATCCTTCTATTTAGTGCAGTCAATTTGGAAGGGAATATCATTTAGCTATAAAGAGATTATCATTACCACATTAATTAGACCAGTTATTGAGTACAATTCTCCCTCTAGGATGTAACTCACTAGACATATCAGGCAACTAGAAAGACCCCAGAGGTTCATAACTAAACAGATTACATGCTTAAAGACTCTGAGCTATCAAGAGATGGGAAGAAAGCACTATCACTCAATTCAGTATCTTATAGACTCCTGAGCGGATATGTACTCCTCTCCTATTGCATCATTACATACCCTGTTTTCTGTCTCTCTTGGATCTCCGCAATTCTTAAAGTTCAACAAATACCAGAACCAGGGATCTGAAATCTTCACAGCAGATAAATAAAATACAGTGGAGACACAGATTCATCAGATAATATCTTCCCCATCTCTGGAACTCATTGCCATTGCAAGTAAAACAGTACAATGCACTGACATCCTTCAAATAAATCTGTATAATTAAATGAGTGCCCGTGAATTTGTGCCAGGATTAACTGGCATAGCCCTCACATGGAAAGGGGGAGTATGACCTGAGGGTGTGTACTGGCAAGGCATAAATATGAGACCCAACTGCCCTGAAATTCTTATAGAACCTGTAACAAGACAGGTAAAGGATGCAGTCTAAGGCACTGAATGACTGGGGTCAAGTTCAGATTGGACCTTGCAGTATATTCTGAGAGACATTAAAACAGTGTCTCTCTTGGGCAAGATGAATGAGGCAATCATTTATTTATTTATTTTATTTTACATTTTTTGACCAGGAATGTCTGACTGAGCCAAAGCTCTTTTTCAGCAGAGTCCCATGGAGAAAAGCTCCATAATAATAAAAATAATTTAAGCTAAGATTATACAAACAAATTAAAACTTAATATGGTAATTCAAGACTACATGCTGCATATCTGACATTAATAAGGTCAAAAAGAAAAAAAAGAAAAAACAGGACTGTAAAACAAAAGTTATAAAATAGCTGAAACAGTACCAGTGTCTAAAGAGGTTATTACAGAGAAGGGAAGGAAAAGGAAAGCGTAGAGATGATAGGAAGCAGGAAGAAGGAAGGAGTAGGTGAAAGGAAGTAGAGGTAGGTGGTAAGAGGAGACAGTGGAGAGTGGACAGAAAGAGGTAAGTTAGTTAGATGAATATATTCAGGGAGGGTAAAAGCAATGGCAGATCCATTGTTGTTTAAAATACTCTTTTGTGGCCAACTTAAATCGTTTGGGATGTTTCATAATTTTGATGCTGAGTTGTATACAAAGGTAGTGGGACCAATGGGGATGGTGGTCCTCTTAGGAAGAAAATGTTTCATGAATAGCTGGACAGAGAACTGAGCAGTAATGTTCTCAAGGATGCAAGATTTCTACAGCTCAAGATGATTTGTAAAGCAAAAATAGTTTTGGCAGAGGTGCATGCCTATAAATGAATCACTTTTTTTACATGGTAACCAGATTGCTGCAGTGAATAAAATAACTACAAGTCTAGACAGAGCACAGAGTTTGAGGGACCCTTAGTTCTATAAAGTTTAACATGTAGTATCTCATAATGTTAATATCCAAGGAGCATTAATGAGCTAGCACAATCCTAACTCCAGAACTTCCAGGTACTGGCTGTAGGGAGCATGGCTGTGTCCTAAACCAGGTACTGTCTGTAGGGAGCATGGCTGTATCGTAAACAGGTATAAAAGAAGTGTGGGAGATTAGAAAGGCAAGCAGGTTGGTTGAGGATGGGGTCATGGGTCAAAGAAGAATGAGGACGTATTCCACAACATGTAGAAAAATTCAAAAGTCTGCTATTCTTCCTGCCCCTGACTGATAGATCCCCTGTGTCAGTTTCATTTTCAAAATTGGATACAAATTCCTTTATGGCAATTTAGGATTTACATATCAGCTTTATGCTTTGCTTGTGAAGCAAAAGGGCTCATTTACTTCACCAAACACTGTGCAGTCAATAGACTGTCCAAGGGCTGGGGAGGTATATAGGCAAGCATGACAGATAAAAAAATCTGCCTTTCAGTTGCAAATTATTGTTTGTTTCTAATAGAACTGCATAAGGGCAGCTTGGGCTATGACATTTAGGCTACCATAGCAGTGCTGTCTCTGTTTTACATTATAGAAAATTAAGAATAGATGAGATGCTAGGAAACAGGTATATGTGTGCATGTGGGGGGGGGGGTGTCCAACAGCATCTTAACTGGAAAGCATTTGCATTATGACTAAGCAGGTTGTGTTACAACTGAAAGGTTTCAAAACTGGCCAAGAGTGGAAGCAGCTAAAAAGTGCTAGATGTCAGTTATAACTTCCTGTTGCGCCCAGTCAGTTAGAATGCAATGCTTAACAATAAAACCTCCACTGCTGAGAATAACGTCACCACACTTTCCAAAAGACCAACATAGAAAAATAATAAAACGTGGTGGCAACAAACACAGCAGCCAGTCAAGCATATAAATATATATATTTATTTTGGTATAAAACAGTAAGCGCTTTTGCACGGAAACTCCATGCTTCATCAGACTCTAAAAGCCTTTTAAAAAACACTCCTAATATATGCTATCAATTACCCAGCTGAATTTGAAACTGTCATTGTCATGGTGAATAATAAACTAATGCATCTAACATTCATTGTGATTGAGTCAAAAGTAAACAAATCTTGCAGTTCCAAATATATTCACAAATTACATTAAATGGATGTTCAAATGAACAATATTCAATGAGTTTTAAAACAAACATTTTTCAGAGCATTTTCATAAATCAATTAAAATGTATACACTTATATATCCCTAAACACTCAGTAGTCTACGTGCATAACTGAAATATAAAATGTTTAAAACACAATATCAGATAATTGTAGCACGAAAACTTTCAAATGGCATTGAGTTGGCATAAATAAACAATGCTCAATCATCCATTTTCATAATATAACAACAAAATATTAACTCCAGGCAAAAACTCTCATTTCTTTACAAACTTAAAGATCACCTGAAGTTTTTCTCTCCGGCCAAAGACAATCAGATAGCAGGTCTCACTCCCCCCTCCACAATCCCAAAATGATCATAGTTCCGCTAATGAAACAAAGTATTTAAACACGTGAGAAATCTGGCCGCTCTCAAAAATACAATATATAAAAAATAAAAACTCTCAAATTCTTCTCAACCACTAATTTAGACAGACTTATTTACATATCCGAAATCGGGACCAACTTCTGATGTCAGTGATAAAGCTAACCATCTTATTTATGATGATGTTAAAAAATTGTGTAACAATTAATGTCGCAGGATCTTGTTGTTGACATGACAACCAACAACACAATAAGGGACCCATAACAAACTCATGCAAAGTTCCCACTACTGTAAACCAATACCAAAAAGCCCATATGTATATATCAACTCACTACTGTCTTAGTTCATATATCAATAACAACTAATGATGTAGTTTTCTATCTTTCAAAAATGGTTTCAAAGAAACTGTGGGCAGGATTCATGATGGCTTGCACGGAGTCTAAGAGTCGTGTAAGACTCCATGCAGTCATAGCGATCCAGGAACAGCCCGAAATACCGTGAAAGAGACCAGCTAAAACGTCTCTTACATGGGCAGGGCGTGGATATGCTTATTACCTCACTTGCAGTCAAAAGGCATGCAAATGAGGTAGATTAGCGATCCACGAAGCTGAAACCAACCCGTGTAAGAGTTGTGTTAGGTGCAGAAATGTACTCAGTTGACAACTGAGTACGTTTCTGCAAATAACAAAATGGAGCCATGTCAGCTCCAAATAAAGTGTGCATATGTGTCAGGCAGCATGCCAATGGCCAAATATGTGGCCATTGGCATGGTAACCCGATGCAAACATGAAAAAAAATATATTTTTTTTCAGCGATCAGCGATGCTTAAACGCTGCGCAGCCCTGCGCAAACGGGCTGTGCTATATAAAACATAAAAATAAAGGTTTTATGCAATGCATGGATTTACAATGCAGGGAGTAGCAGACCAAAAACAACATGGCCACCGTTTAGTGGTTGCTAAGGGGGGAAGCTGAGTGTAAGACACGTAACTAAGCATTAGTAGGCAATCCTATGTAAATGAGTAGTAGGATAGTGAATCTCACTGTCACATAGCAAATGAGCACATTCCGTGTAGTGTACGAGTTAGATAAGGGGGAGTAACAGAGTAGGAGATAGGTGACATCACAGGGGAAATGTCAGAAAGAAATCAAGCTCATTGGAGCAAAGTGGTATGTGAAAGATGTCAGTCACACAGCATAGAAAGAGGAGTGTCAACAGATAAGCATGGGAAAGTCAAGAAATGGAAGGTGTACACTGTGGCTAACACCAAAGTTTCTTGCTGTGCATGCATGCGCGTGTGTGCGCACTGGGAGGCGCGAGTAAGACAGAGTGCGCGCGTGTAAGCGTGAGTGCGCACGTGTAAGGCAGAGTAAGCATGTAGGAGCCTGTTTAAAGATCTGTAAAGCTGTTTGCGCTGGTGTGCGCGTGTTTTAACCCAAATAAGCAGATTCTAGTCCGTGTAAGCATGTGTGCACACGTGGTAGCCACTGTGAGCGTGTTTTCGCTGGTATGCGCGCTGCAGCCCCCTGAGGAAACAGAGAGGGAAAAAGGAAGCAGAAGAAATAGTAGGAAGCTAGCAGGGAATACTGGTAGAGCTAGCAGGTGAAAACAATTAGAAGCAGGCAAATACACAGGCAGAATACTAGCTCAGCCCAGCACTTAAAACACTGCAAACAGCACTGCAGTATGTTTCTCTCAAGAGACACTGCAAGACAGGAGTAAGCTATTAGAAGTGAAAACTGAAAAAGCTGCACTCAGACCAAACATGCTAGGGGCTGCCATAGCTGTTATAAGGAGACATAGGAGACTTGCTGAGGGTGGTGACAATGCAAATGCTGCCAGACAACCCACAGTGAGGAGATAGAGAAGAGTGTACAGGCCCAGGGTCACCTACCAGGGGTTACATGAGCTGGAGATAGTGGAGCACTATAGAGTGGACAGAGACCTCCTGCAGCAAATTGTTGAGCTGTGCAGGCCACGCCTCACACACAGAACCAACAGAGAGGAACCCATCCCAGTGGAAACCAAGGTATGTGTTGGCCTAAGAATACTAGCAACAGGTACCTTCCAGAGACCAACTGGTGATATGATGTGGATCTCACAGGTATCTGCATCCAGGGTACTGCACCAGTTCCTGGATGCCATGTCAGCACATGTCGGAGATCATGTATATTTCCCCAATTCCCATGAGGCATTGGCCAGCAATATGCGACTCTTCCAGCAAATAACGGAATACCCTGAGGTAGTGGGTGCAATAGACTGCATGCATATATGCATCAAGGCACCAGCTGGTGAGCAGGGTAGGGCCTACATTAACCACAAGGGCTTCCCCTCCATCAACTGCCAGGTTGTGTGTGATGCCCAGGGCATAATAATGAGCGTGTGTGCTGGCTGCCCTGGAAGCTACCACGATTCCCATATCTGGCATCTGATACAGCTGTACCAGACATTTGCCAATGGGGACATCCCACATGGTCACTTAGTGGGGGATGCTGGATATGCACTGGAGCAGTGGCTGATGACACCCATCAGATACGCACGCACACCTGAACAAGAATGCCATAATGAGGCACACGCACAAACACGAAATGTAATGGAGCGTGTGTTTGGGCTGCTCAAGTCACGGTTCCGGTGCCTGGACACATCTGGTGGAGCCTTGCAGTACTCACCAACTACATGTACCCAAATTGTCATGGTATGTGCTATGCTACATAATATGATTCTGCAAAAACAGCTGCAGCAGGACCAGCATAGGGGCGGGACAAACAGCCCCCCACCATTGCCAAGGCCATCACAGGCAGAGCGTGACTCGGAGGAGGAACAACCTGAGCCTGCCCCAGTAGACAGAAGGAGGCGTGCCCAGTATGGCCTGGCCTTGGCAAAGAGGCAACGCATAGCACATACACTGGCTCAGTTGCAACCCTGGGAATGATACCCCTCTCTGACTCACTCATATAGTAAAAGGGACACCTAACATGACACAACCTGCTTTCAAACATGTACAGGGAGTATAGTATGTGCATCTGGCATAGGCAGCCCTGCAGCACCACCTGAGGCATGATTGCCATGTGTTAAGCAATGTAACACCATCTAGTATATGCAAACATGATGACCCTGCCTAACATCTCACCCTCACCAAGCATGATGCCACACTATGAAGACAACAAGATCAGGTACAATAATTGGCTGAAGTATTACTGTTAGTCAAAGGGGAACAAATGGCTGACAGCCTGGGATGACATGCCGAGCAAGACATGATGCTCCACCTGCTAGGGATGGCATGCACCCAGCACACCTGGCTGCATGGATACTGGCAAAGGCTGTTGTCACCCCCACTGTGCCTTGAATAGGTAAGGCTGGAAACACAAACCCACCACCACAGGTAGCACAAGGGGTAACAACCTGGACGTAATGCTACCCAATGCCAGAAGTCTAAACTGCAAGATGCATGCAGAGCAAACCCACCTCAGCATGGAGAATGGTAATATCTGTTCTGTAACAGAAACCTGGGTCAAGGCTCAGAAGAGCACCCTAATACTACCAGGTTATGCCTTATACCATGCTTTACAGCCCCAAAACATGGAACAAACTACAATAGGAGTGTGGCTATCAATAATTGTCAAGGATAACCACACCCCCAGGTTGGTACCACAGCAAGAAGCAGCAATGACTATCCACGGGCAAGTAACAGTGGCTCAAACTGCGTCCCAGTTTGCAGCCTGCTACAGACCACCCTCCCAAACCCAGGAACCCCAGTCAGCCTTCCTGAAGACACTGCAGAGTATGAATGTCTCAACAAATACCAAACAAGGCACACACAAATTATGACATAAGTGGCAATCCATTATGTACGGAAAAAGTAATCAGGGACCTAGGGACACAAGTGGACAGTAACCTGTCATGTGACACTCACATTGCCAAGGTGGCCAGGAAGACCTGCTATATTGCCGACCTTAACATGAAAGGATGCACATGTAGATCAAGAGAGGTCACTTTGCCCCCATACTCTTCTCTTATCAGGCCCATACTTGAGAACAATGCCCCATTTTGGATGTACCTTACCTGACACCTGCAGCAGTTAGAAAGACCCCAAATGTACCTCACCAAGAGGATAAAGGGTCCAAACATTTGCCATCTGCTGCCTGGCTGAAGAAACCCCAGCCCAATTCACATGCATACTGCCCAGTCAGAGGCGATGTATGCCTGATGTACAAGGCCATGTCCAATCCAGAATGAATGGACATGCTCCACTGCAGAAACTCTAAATCCAACAGAGACACCACAGTGAGATATCTGAACCTCAACATGTAGATAAATAGGATGTGCTGGAGGGACAGATTCATAACCCAGAGGCTCCTTACACTCTGGAACAGAATCCCAGTCCATGATAGGCTGAGCTCCACACTCATACTCTACAAGAAAAATCCGGTCAAGTGCATGGGAGATAGTAGGTGTACACTGGGGGCCATCTCTGTGTCACATCTAGTAAAGTAAACCCTAAATGGGCATAATATGCACATTGCAAGGGGTGTTGAAAGCCACACACAGTCTGTCTAGGCTCAAACATGGCTAGGGCAGATAGCCTAGTATGAACCTATGAACCTATGACGATACAAATTGTGCAGGACACAAAGGATAATCACACAGCTGTCCTAACTGATGGTAGGAACCATGGTGATAATCCACAGATATGCTCTGCATTACTCAAATATCAAAACAATACACCAAACCCACACACATTGCCAACATCCAACCTAACAGATTCTTTGCAAACTCCCCACCAGCACCAAACTGCCAAATATCTATCCCAGCAGAGTGCTGGCCCCCTGACATTGCAGATGCTGAGGTAACAGCCAGCATCTACAAAGCAAACCACACAGCATCAATGGTACCAGATGGTGTCCTGGGTTGTGTCCAACAAGAACTGTAAGAAGAATGGAACACCAAATAGCACTACTGCTCACTCTCAGTCTTACCACAGGATATGTACCCAAAGAGCAGTGTACAGAAACAGTGGTCCCTCACCACAAAGGTGGTGCCTGAATGGATACTGCAAACTATCACCCCTCAACCCTGAATATCTTGGTCTGCAAAGTAATGGAGAGGATGATCATGGACCCCAGGAATAACGAGATTGGGTACCTACAGACATTGGACCCTACCCAGTGTGGCTTTCATAGGGCAGATCCTGCCCCTTAAACATATCTGACTCATGTGAAACATGCACCAAGGCCATTGATGAGGGGAATGTGGTTCACACAGCCTATCTGGACCTTGCTAAACCCTTCCATACAATACCCCAGTTGTTCAGTACAGATAAGCTCACCAGCCTAACTATAAACCCCTATCCAAGTAGATGGGTTGCAAACCAGCTCAAGGACAGAACTGACCTGGTCAGAAATGCTGCAGCCATGTCAGACTACAAACCAGGTACAACTGGCATCCCACAAGGCACGGTCCTGGGACCTCTCTTGTATGGTATATATGTCACATAGGTACAGGCCAGCATGGAAGGACTGTGTCTGAACAGGTTCGCAGATGACTACAAACTGCCCACCATATCGGACCCTCCAGCTGACACAAGCATCCTACAAAAGGCACACATAGAAACAGACAATTGGTGCCACAGCCATGTCAACAAGCAAAATGCAGAATAGTGTATAGTCATCCCCTGTGGAAACACAGTACGTGGCCACAAATTACCACATAGGTGCTAACCCATTAAGTACATCAGGAGCAATAAGAGACCTGGGGACACAAGGTGATAGATACCCTGCATGTGACAACCATGTGTCTGTAGTGGTTACAGAAACATACCATATACCCACCTAATCATGAAGATAAGCACAGCTAGGTCAGGGGAGGTCATTGTGCCTCTCTAGTCAACCATCAGCAGCCTCACAATTGTGTACAATGGCCCTTGTGGGATGTACCTTAGCAGACACCTGCATCAACTGGAAAGACCCCAAAAATACCCCACCAGGAGGATCTCAAAGCTGTAACAGATGCCATGTGTTGCCTGATTAAACAAAATTCAACTCCACACAGTGCCATACCACCTGGCTAGAGGTGATCTGTGCCTGATGTATAAAGTCATGACCAAGCTGGAATCAATGGACATTTGGAACCATGTAAAATATGAATGCTGGTGACCTATGCACATGACAGGCCTGAACCCCAGCACTGACATAAACAGGACATGCTGTACTGAATGGTCCATAACCCAGAAGCTCACTCCACTCATGACTAAATTCCAAGTACAGGTTATCCAGGGAGACCCTCATTGACTGTCATCCAGAGGAATCACAATGACTGGATGGGAGATGGTAGGTTTACCCTGGATATCACCTGTATGTCAAGGGTAGACAGAGACACAGCTCACTAACCTTGAAATATGTCATGGCAAACACCAGTAAATATGTGTGTCGAAGGACAAACACTCTCTGACTAGCATTACAAATGGCCTAGGGCACATGGCCATTGTTTGTCACTGTCTACACAAGTTGTGGAATACATTAACAATGTCGGTCAATCCTGTTCTATGTTGTCCATATCTGAACAAAAAGCAACATGGTCATATCTGCAAAACTGGCCCTCAACCAGTCTGGTGTGCTCATTATAAATATTACAAGCAGGGATAGGATTGAAACCGATGATACTGTCCAGCACAGTGAAAGCACTGAATCACTACACTATACGACAATACACTGTTTGGTCAGTATGAAAGGATGTTGACAACTGAATGCAAACTATCCCATGGCAACCCTGCAGGCAGTGCATAATGCCTGTTAGGTTCAGACACAAAGCAGTTGGGCAGTAAGAACACAACCTGACGTCCAACACTCAACTGTACATGTGAAATATAGATTAAGTCCACACACAAACACAAATGTGGTGGACCACATATCTCAACATATGGAAAGTTCACACTGGGCATGCTCGCACACTTAGATAAATGAGACGTGTCAGTCAAGAAGCCGTATAAACTGTGAACTGGGCATGCTCACACACTTGGCCATGTCACAGTTCAGCAGTTGCACACACATATCTGGCATTTGTATGTGTTAATACAGGAACCTCCCACAATACAGAAATCTGCCCAGTGCACACAGTGAAATTACAACAGAGACATAAGTAAAGTAGTGGATCCCACTCATATGCAAACATCTGCCATAGTACACAAGTTGTTCATAGAGATAGGGAAAGCTATGGCAATAAAGACCCACAAACAGTTTATGAGCCACAGATACTTGCATCTGACAGGTAAACATATGGCCGTAGAGTTAAATACTAGGCTGTTGTCCCTAGAGAATACAGAAGGCCATCCACAGTGTATTTGGCGTCTGCCTCCGCAGTACAGTAGGCCACTGTGCCTCTGCAAAGTTAATGCATATATATGTTCTCCCCCTTACTGATGGGTAGTAACAGATGTACATACCTCTTCATAAATAATGATGTCAGCACACTATACATATGTCAGGAGCACAAATGATACCCAGTAATTTGAATAGTGTGCTCAGCTACTGCGTCTCCCACAAGTGTCATAACATAGTTAGGTAGGGGTTTGAATCCTGCAAATGCTCAGTGTGTGTATGTGTGAATGGGGGGGGGTAGGGTGTGTGCAATTCTATGTGTAAGAGAAATGTCCCTTTTGGCAACTAGTACAACACACCACATGCTGCATATTCCACTGTCTAAACACTGATGATGTCAGCACCCTATAAGTACAGCAGGAGAAAGCAAGCCTCCCAGTAATGCAAACAGCACGCTCTGCTACTGCGTAGGGTGTGTGCAATTCTATGTGAAAGAGAAATGTCCCTTTTGGCAACTAGTACAACACACCACATGCTGCATATTCCACTGTCTAAACACTGATGATGTCAGCACCCTATAAGTACAGCAGGAGAAAGCAAGCCTCCCAGTAATGCAAATAGTGCGCTCTGCTACTGCGTAGGGTGTGTGCAATTCTATGTGTAAGAGAAATGTCCCTTTTGGCAACTAGTACAACATCCCACATGCTGCATATTCCACTGTCTAAACACTGATGATGTCAGCACCCTATAAGTACAGCAGGAGAAAGCAAGCCTCCCAGTAATGCAAATAGCGCGCTCTGCTACTGCATAGGGTGTGTGCAATTCTATGTGTAAGAGAAATGTCCCTTTTGGCAACTAGTACAACACACCACATGCTGCATATTCCACTGTCTAAACACTGATGATGTCAGCACCCTATAAGTACAGCAGGAGAAAGCAAGCCTCCCAGTAATGCAAATAGCGCACTCTGCTACTGCGTGTGCAAATGTGTAAGAGAAATGTCCCTTTGGCAACTAGTACAACACACCACATGCTGCATATTCCACTGTCTAAACACTGATGATGTCAGCACCCTATAAGTACAGACAGAGAAAGCAAGCAAGCCAGTAAGTAAAATAGCGCGCTCTGCTACTGCGTCTCCCACAAGTGTCATAACACAGTTACATAGGGGGTTGAATCCTACAAACGCCATGTTTGTTTTTGTCACACAGTTTGTCCATGTCTGTGGGTTGTTGTTCCCAATATTGCACGACATAGATTATATCAGTAATGTCAATGCACACATGATGTATGTGTGTGCCACGTACATATATGTACCTGTGACCTTCAATAGTTCCCATGTCTGAAGCCTACCTCATGTGAATACATGGAATTTGCATTAGACAACTTTATGACTGTGATTTTCTGTGCAGGGGCTGCATGTGGTATGTGAATATACAGTGTGAGTTGTATATGGTGTCATCCTACCACCGAGGGATACACGTCTGGTCTGGAGCATATGTTGTTGATGAACAGGTGCAGCATGTTTTTACCTCTTGTGGGAGTGGTAACAAGTTGTTCCATAGCAATTCAGTGAATAAATGCTAGGAACATTTCAGCTAGGGTCTTGGAGCTAGAGTAATGCTCGCACTCTATGTTTGGGTAGTTGCAGTCCACCCATATAATGGTGTTTGTAGAGACTGTCATATTCCCAGTGTTGTCAGGAAGGCCAAGTGGGTTTCCTGGGTATGGGAGGGTGGTGTGTGCCAGGCTATGAACCTGAAGGCAGTCTAACCCACTGTTAGTTGCACACGGATAGGCTCTGATGCTTTGTGCTGTGCCGCCAACCTGGAGGTGTGTGTATCTGTGGTGCCTTTGGATACTTCCCCCCTGTTCTGGTTTGGTGCATGTTTAGGGGATGACAAGCATGGTATGAGGTATAACCTGGCAGTGATGGTGTGCACCTGGGAGCCTTGAACCAGGATTCTGTCACTACACAGATATTTCTGTTCTCCATGCTAAGGACAGTTTCCAGTGCATGCATCTTGAGGTTTACACTGCTGGCGTTGAGTAGCATTACTATTAGTGTCCTATCCCGTGTGATACCTGTGGAGGTGGCTATGTAATTTGAGCCTTGCATAAAAAGGCACTATGTGTGTAGCAAGAACCTTTGCCAATATACAACGGCCCATGGGTGACAGATGCAAGTTGTCCCTAGCAAACCATCGTGGCTTGTCTAGCATGTAATCCAATGCTGACAGGCAATGGATCCCCAATGAATGACACCAAAACATAAGCCAATTGTAGAAATTGATCATCCTGTCTACATATTGTGGCAGCATTCTTGGTGAGGGTAAGATGCTACTCAAGCTCAGGGTCATACCAGCCTGTGCCACATGCTCAGAGAGCCCCTCTATGTCCCCTATCATGTAGTCCAGGGAGGTATGTCACAGGTCATTCACACTGGCATGGACAATGACTGAGTCATATTTGTACATGCCTTGGAGTGACCTGTATGCTTGTGTTATGTGGTGGATCATAGTGCCCGACGGGTATCTCACCGTGACCTTCTCCTTGTTCAGCCTGGTGAGCAGGACCTCAGTGTACCTGATGATAGAGGTACCTATTACAGCTGTAGCAGGTGTGTTGTTTAGCCTTACAGGCTGTGACTGTTTGGCACACAGGCTTTGTGAGCTATGTGTTGCATGTGCTCTGTTCTGGCGTAAAGTTTGCTTGTGTGTCTGCTTCGGAGGTGTCTGCTGCTCAGGCAGGATGCTATTTTGAGATTCCAAGAATGTTCTTGTGTGTTTATGCGTTTGGATTGCTGTCGTGGCAGGTCTATGTGAGACTGGTATTGTATTCACTGTAGTATCCCAGTCCACCTGACAGGTTATGCCAGTACTGAGTTAAGAGAGCTTAGCCCCCAGTTTGGCTGTGTGGTTGCATCTTTCACATGTGTTGTAAGTTTATGGGAAGGGGAGAGGGTTGTCTGTGTACATAAGGCAGCTGTAACATTGCCACATGACTCACAGATTCACCAACTGGTCCAGAGAGGAGATTGACAAGTGACCTTTGCACATGCTACCATAGTATTGTGAATTCCATAATAATTAACAACACATAGGGCCAATGCGGAACAAGGTACTCAAGGTGAGTATGTGAGGGTGTAGTGCTTCTGATTTGTTAGTGCTGGCATATATAAATGCTTTCGTGAGCAAATGCCAGGTAAGTCATATGCAATGTGTTACAGGCAACTTACATGCAAACAGGACAAACAGTGACGTTCTGTCAAGTGAGACATGGACATCAGTACAGTAAGCAATACAGATGTCACTAGGGATCCACAGAGGCGCTGTAAATCTGCATTGCATGTGGAATCAGTGTTTCAGGGAAATAACAAGCAAACATGCATACAAACAAAGCTACAGTCAGCAGGCCTGGATCTAGTCTATGCTACAACAAACAAGGTGTACCACTTCCAGTAGGTAAGAGTCCAAATATGCAGGCACTATAAGCCTGTACCCAGAAATTCACAGGTCAGACGGGCAGGGTCCAGCCTCACCTCCCACAAGTGTACAGACCATGTACCTTCGTAATGTAGAATAACCGGCCTGAAACCCAAGTGCTCATACTTGAACTAATACACATTTCGAATAACAGACACTGAGCCCTCACTCAGCAGTTCCAAACTTAGTAGGATGTATGCTACCTGTCCTGGCACTACAGTATCCTTGACATTTATGGAGACTCTCCCTCCTGTCATAGTTAGTTCTGTGTTTTGGGGCTGTCAAGCATGGTATGAGGTGTGACCTTGTAGTACTAGGGTGCTCTTGTGAGTCTTGAACCTGCTGTGTATTACTGCACAGATATCAACATCCTCAAACATCCTCATTGCAGAGTCGAGTGTGGACAGCATGCAACTTGCAGTTTACATGTCCATCATTGAATATCAATACTTACATTTTCTTATCCCTTGTGCTACCTATGTAGGTGGCCTTCTGTTGACAGCCTTACCACCAGTATGCAAAGATGTGCAGACATTACACTATGGTAATTACTATGGGTGTACAAAACAATACAATGACAATCATACTGTTACTGCATCAGGCATGCTGGGATATACCCACAATTATATCATTACACTGTACTGTTGACAACATGATACTATTACTACACTTCTATGTAGTCACCCTGTGCATCAGCACCATGTTAACCTGTTCGTGCACCGATGTTACAGATTACAGGAGGTGGCACAGTTTCATCATATGCACAGGGTGTGTACTTGGTATGCCTGAGTCTGCCACTGATACAACCAATTGACATGTATGTGTGTGTGTGTTGGTGAGGGACAGCAATACAAGATGGGGAAATGTTGATGCAGTGTGTGCGTGTATGCGGTAACCCTAGGTGTTATCAATTTGCATGTGTGTATGCATGCACAAAGTTCCACCTCATGGCTGCCATATACAGGTGTTTGTGGACAGCCACAGACTGTACCTGCCAGGGCTTACAGATCACTGTCTCTGGCCACGGACACGGTACCTGTGCCTGGCAGGGGTGCTACGGACCATAACATGTACTAAACCAGACTCGGTACTGTCATCAGAAGCAGGTGGTTGGTGACTGGAGACAGGTCCCTGTTGGGACTGTCCAGAGCCACGTGCACATGGTCTCCTGGGGTGGTCTGATGACAGCACAGACCCAGCATTGCTGAGGCTGCTGCTGGCACTATGGGAGTGGCCGCTGGCCTGTTGTCATCCGCGACGACTGCCAGCTGCTGCTGTTGCTGGCATATGCCCACGTCGATGCCTCAACTGTCCACCATTGCCCTGGCTCATGGACATGTAGTTGTGGAACAGATCTAATGTGTCCCCCCAACGTCTGTCAATGACCTCGGTGAAATTACGGATGGCAGCCGCAACATCACGCATACCGTCATTCATAGCTGTGCAACATGCTCTCAGCTCCCTCAGACCCTGTCTGGTGTACCGTCCATACGTGGCTGTGCCTGCATTACAGCCCAAAACATAGCTGATGTTGAAAGACCTCTGTGGGCATGTCTGACAGGGGCAGTATGCCCACATATGCTCCCACGAGAACCCCTGGACATCTGCATGTGTGGTACCATGTCAGGACCCTGGCCATGGCTGCTGTGTGGGGATGCATGTGCCACTGATACCACATTACCCTGGTCAATGCCCACTGTATCCTGTCCATCACCTAGGGACATTGGTAACAAAGGATGTATTGGCAGGATGACTGTGCGCATTGATGGGGTCGAAAGCTGTGTACTGTCAATTGGCTGACCAACGACGGACCCTGGCACACCTCCCTGTGCCATTACACAGGTATCATCATTATCACTATCCACGGCAGCTGATTCAGGTTCCCTGCTGCACAACACCAGAGCAGCACCAGAACCTGTGGGAGTAAGACAGGAAACACAGTTTACAATGTGTACACAATGTTACCACTGATACACACAGGCACACATGCACACATGCACACATGCACACAGGTGCACATGCACACAGGTGCACATGCACACATGCACACATGCACACAGGTGCACATGCACACATGCACATGCACACATGCACACATGCACACTCCTCAGTATATGAGATATCAACACACAGACACAAACACACCTGCAATCAAACACATAGCACTACTGTTTGAGGCTATTATTACTATTAGTATCAAGAGTATTGAAGGTATTGTTATTACACACTCACCAGCATGGATAGGCTGCCTTGCTGTTACACCAGAGGGACCTGCAGAAATGAGACATTTATTGTCAGTGGGCACAACTGTGCCATTGATACTGTGAGTATGATACAGTTCAGTAGTACAACAGTTGGCTTTCGCAGGTCTACTGCTGATATTGAGAATATCACTCTTGCACAATAATTACCAAGATAACAGCTACAAACAGAGGACACACCTCACACATGCATAAACTACCAGTGTACAGAACAGTCAAATATACATATGGCATGTTACCTGCACACTCCGAGTCCTGCTGCTGGGTGGCCCCGGCCTCCATCATTATGCATGTATGCTGCTGCTGTTGTTGCTGTTGGGCTAGAGCCACAACACTTAGGAATAGTCCCTCCAGTCTGGTGAGGGGGGATGTATAACCACCCCACCACCTGTGGCAAGCTGTTGCCTGTGGATATCTGATGCACGCTGACAGACATTTCTAATTAAATCACTGCAGTGATGGCGTACCTGCTCATATGTCCGGTTATGCGTGCCTATGTCATTTACCCGACGGACCAGGTCTTGCCACAGTGCAGCCCTCTCCGGCTGGTTCTGGCTGGTGTGGGAAAAGAGTATTGCGAAATCTCGCACCAGGCTCTGGTGTATCTCCTCATCCTCCGCAGCGGAGTAGGTAGGGTTTCGCTGGTGAACCATAGCCCTGAAAAGGAAAAGACAAATATGTCAGCAATATATGTCAGCAAAATATGGCACACTTAATACACATAATACTCGACTGTAGTGATATAACTTAACTCCCATATATAGCATCTGTCTGTCTATTGGGGGATACACATGTAAATGACCAGATATCAGTGCTCAGCTGACAACTGTGCAACAGTACCTGGCACACTCCATACGACAGACTAGTATACTCCAGCAGTCAGCACACTGATTCAGGTCCAATGCACAACCTCACAGTGGGGATTTGTATCAAGGTACTGTATAGGGAACATTATCAACCCATGCACTGCATGCAATGCACGTTACATATTTCACTGGTAATGCACACTACTCTTACTTGCCATAACCCTACCTACACCACAGTCACATACAGGGTAACACAGCACAACATATGGCAATGTAGTATGTTTGGATCGCAATACCTCACACATCTGTCTCTGGCCTCACACCAAGGACACATACTACCATGACAGACAGACAGTCATGGTGAGCAATCACATCATTACATAATATGCACCCAGTCACTGGCACAGTCATTCCACCTCATATAGTTGGTTTGCAATGGGTTTGTGGGTGTGCATTGTGTCTTAGGTAGGTAGTATGCTATTGGCCCTGGGCCTACAGCAGCATACTGTTATACTACCCTGCCCCATGTGACACATGTGATGTGATCATACCTGCTCCTGTCAAACAGTTACACAGGGTGACTCATATGGCATATTACCTATCTGCATAACATTCAGCAGAGGTATGTCTGACATCTACTCATGGGGAGCCTTGCTTCTTAATGCTGTGTGGTTTACTCCAGGGTATGTCTTATCTGTGGGTAGGAACATGTACCTCCACCATGTGCTCTTTACTGCAGTGACAAGGACGACAGACATAGGTCATTTAGGTTGTGGATGTTGTGAGGTGTTACCATGGTTGTTGGGCAACTGTCATGGGTGTGACTTAACTATGTATATCCAGCAGTGGTAACCTCTATGTAGGTAGTATGGGTGCACTCTGTGGTCTTGTCAGTCACTCTGCATAGGTAATGTGTTTGAGTGCATTGTCACAGTTTCTTACATATGACTGTGTCCTTCTCCATATCTGTAGCTGTCATGGGAGGTACATACCATGTAGGACATTGTGGGGTGTAGAGGGGTACAATGACCTACATGTCCATAGCTGACACACCATGTCTGCTGACACATACCATGTACAGGTATTACAGGACTAGTGTGCCACTGTGAATATCAATGGGGAGCCTATTGTACACTTGTTGTCCCTGTTCCCCCCTGACACATGCAGAGGTGGGCAGGCAAGCACATATGTGGTGGTTACTGGTGTAAGTGTTTTGGAATGGGGTATGGTACTCCAGTATCCACACTGGTATTCACTCCATGCCTTTGTCACCAGGCACCTGTTGCAATACATCTGCACACAGGTGCCTCACTCAGTATATATATATATATATATATATATATATATATATATATATATATATATATATATAGAGAGGGGGAGAGAGAGAGACAGAGGGAGAGAGAGAGAGAGAGAGGGAGGGTGGGACAGAGAGAGAGAGAAATAGTCATATACAGACATATCTGTAGACAATCAGATCTGTCTATATATGTATATGTATCTACATATATCTATATATGTATGTGTGTATTACATATATGTGTATGTACATATTCTATCTATCTATATATGTCTATGTATTTCTACATCCCTCTCTATCTATGTATACATATATGCATATTATAGATATATATACGTACATATATCGATATACATACATATACATATGACATATATATATATATATATATATATATATATATATATATATATATATATATATATATATCTATATATAAACCTTTTTATTTACACATATGTATACACACACTAACGTACTGATAAACATCCATTACTGTACAACCTACATTGTACATTGCACTTCAACCTACATTGATATGTGCACATAGTTACCTTCACATACATATATATGTACAGCTTTCAGTGACAGTTGCAGTATGTTCCCTGCCCTATGCACATCTTCATATACATAGATACAGACCAATAACACATATGGAGGGTGCAAAGTATGTAGACTATTATATTATTACTTTACATTACCTATGTTTGTTACAGCTGTTTGTGTTGGCTTTGTGATGGTTGGCCTGCTGCTGCTTCACTTGCCAGCTTCAGTTTGGCTTGGCAGTGTCAGGTTGTGATGACAACTTGTTTGTTTTGTTGTTTTAAATTTTCTTTCTTTTCTTTCTCTCTCTCTCTCTCTCTCTCTCTCTCTCTACCTCCAGAGGGTGCAATGAAAGTATTGCATGTGTGGACTGGGAGTACAGGATGCTTTTGTAGGTATCTGCACATGCCCATGTGATGGCCTCTGCACCAATTGTTAGCCAGCATTTGCTAATTGCATGCAGCCTGTTGTGTAGTGATTGCAGTTCTCACTGTGATTTCAGGACAGTGCTATAAAAAGGTATGTTAGGTAGGCATAGCCCTTTCAGATTATCAGGGTGGGGACCATGCTGGTATGCTGTGGACACTGTTCTGTGAGTGTAACGGTTGGTATGTCTCTCATATTTCAGGCTGTGTTGTAGACACTCCAATGCATGTTGTACTGTAACCTGAGTATTCCTTCCTCCAGTTTCCTCTTCTCAGTGTATATGTAAACTGACACCTAAGACTAGTAATACTGTGTATATGGGTGTGTGTGCTTTCCTGTGGGACTTGTGGTGTAACTGGTATATAGCAGTGGCTCTTGCAATTTGTTGCTATGGCTTTAATATTTGCCCTTTACATTCACTCCTTGTATGCCTGCTAGGTGTCTTTACTGTAATGTGTTGCTATGGCTTTCCTATTTTCCATTTACATTCACACCTTGTAATGCTTGCTATATCTGTTTGAGCAGCAATTCCCTATGTGTTTGTTGTGGTAGGGTGGTACTGCATGCAGTGTGGTCTGGCCATGATGTGGGCCTTGACACCTAGCAGGGTATTTGATTATGCTGCTGAGCAGGCCTGAGATACTCTCAGGTGCATCTTTTATCAGCCTCATGGAATGGTACATATCAGTGGGATACACCCATGAAATTTTCTGATATTCTGCAGTTGTGACTGTGGGTTATTTTGAGCATATGTATTACTACACCATTTGTGATGTACAAGTGGTGCATACTTTCAGTAATTCATAGTTACCATTGCATGTGTTGTAACACCTTTCTGCCTACTGTTAGTACATTTCACAGGGAGTCAGTGGGGCACAGTTAACATTTGTTTTCAAATCAGGGACATCCCTGTAACTCAGTCACAGTTGCTATGTCTGGGCTCTTAACTATTCAAATATGGCAGTGTTTATCCTGCTCTGAGTATGTGTGTGGCTTGCAAGGTGCTACTGTTACATTATTACCTACTAGCTACCAACTAGCATGGCTGTTTCTCTTCACACACTAATATTTTACAAATCCACTAGATTTGACAGTAAATATACATGACATGCTTTGTGTACTAGACTTCCTATATACCCTTTACATTCATTCCTACTATTTCATGATATATTTCTTTCAGCACAATGCTTTTGTATAGCAGTCATGGCTTAGTGGTAAGTCATGCAAACTACTGTTTCCAAGATCCTGGGTTTGGGACTGACAGTGGGATTTTATTTTGCTTCTGAGCAGACTACAGGCCTTGTCATTCAGAGTGATTAAGGCACTTTTAAGCAGTTGTAAGTGGGGTAGCGCTGGTTTGCGTGGAGCTCACGCATGCGCACTGGCATTTAGCTTCGTGCACACACGCGTAGCTAAGCATACACAAGTGCATACCCGCTTACAACTGCTTAAAAGTGCTTACTCTTGCACACACCCGCGCTAATTTCTTTGAAAGAAATGAAAATGGAAAGACAGGAAAGTGGTGAAAAGAGGTCACAAAGAGGGTAGGACAGTAGGGAAACAAGCTCAGGATTTGCAGTAAGGGTGTAGGAAAGGCCCATAGCTGCGCATTTCTTTATCAGCGACAGCTGTGCATACATGTGTAATTTGGTGTGAAATTTGAAACCTTCCTCCCCTGAGAGAGGGGTGAGGACAACAATATTTGTTGTACAGCCAATTGTAATTGCCAGTTCACATGTCCAGCAGACATGTCTGCGAAATGGGCAGCTATGTATGGGGCGTAATTTTTTTGCAGGAATAGAGTGCCCTTTTTTTTTTTTTCAGGTGAGAGTGGAATGTCAGGTACGGGAAGTAGGTATAGTTGGGGAGGTAGGTAGGGGAGGTTAACAGACTAGACAAACAAGATGCATACAGGGGTGGTGTATGACACATCTGGGGGGGAAACACAATTGACAGGGATGGATGTTTGGATATCTCGAGCCCATGAGCCCACAGATGGCAACAGTGGAACTGAGATCCCCACCCATGGGCAGTTGCCACTGTGCCTTCACTGCCCAGGATGGGGCTGTGCTGGGGGCTGTGTAGGACGGGCAGCAGGCACGCCCGTGAGTTGTGCCACCCGTGCCTCAAGCTGGCGTAGGGGCTCAAGCACAGAATGCCTGATCTCCCTACGCACCACAGTCCGGACACTATGGAGGGTGAGTGGGTGGTCTCCTCCAGCCACACATGCAGAGGGGGATGAGCCCCATCCCCTGCAGCGCTTCCACTCGAAGGTGGCACAGGGCCAGCGGAGGAGGGTCTGGCCTGGGCACTAGTGCCAGGTGCACTCACCAGCTGAGGTGGGAGAGGTGGGTCCGCTGGAACCCGCCTTCCCTGTCGTCCTATGTTTTGCAATATTTTATGACAGTTTGGGTTAGTAACAAACAATACCATTCACAATTAGTTGTAACAGCATGCATTAGTATTTCCATTAACCAAACACCCATAAATTCAAGACATTGAACAGCAAGCATAACACATGCATAATTTGAACAACAGTACACAATCCAACAGCATGCAGGGTTGATTGATGGCAACAGGCCATCAGGTTTGGATGTATGAACAGGGCACATGCATCAATGTACATGCAAATATGTATGAACCAATAGGACAAATGACCAGGGGAATTAATTGTGAATACACATACCCATTTCATGTGGAATGGATTATTTGTGGTTATAGGGTAGGGTGAAGAAGTATTTCATTAACAACTTCAAATACCTATACATATGCTGTACATTTCTACTAGCTGCAGATATATACACCCTACAGGTCTGACTACAGTTTCCTATGTGTAAACTTAGGCATGTTAGTGATGGGAATGTTACTGCTACATTAATATGCATTGCATTTTTATTCATACAAGTTCATATCTGGCTCTATTCAGCTACAGCATCCTGCTACATTTGATTTATATCTCTAGACAACTGTGGATGTTTGGTATTTCATACAACCATACTATCTGCATATTGCAAAGGTACAGCAACATATCCAAATTGTGTGACAGACATTCCAGCTTCAGTAGTTTATTGCACACATTTCACTCTTTGGTTGTGCCTGTCACATTCATTTCATTCTGTACTGACTGCAGTATACTTTATTCAGGAGTTATTACAACTTTCTTGGTGGATTCATACCTCTTTCTCACACTCTCACTTGTTTTATTTTTACAATTCAGGATGGTACTTAATTCTAGGCTTTATTGACATGTTTTACTTGGTTACAACAATCCTTTCCAACAGTCTCACTTGTGTCATGTTTCAGATTTTAAGCAGGGATATATTTCACACATGTGTTGTACTCAGCTTGTGTAGCTGTAATTTACAGCCTGCTGCAGGTTATGTACTATTACATTACAGGTGGAACATCTTTATTTCAGACTTGTTTCATTTTTATTTTTGGATTACAGGCTGCATCACACTTATGTAATCACACAGTACTAGCAGAATCTCTCTTACACTGTTACTTGAACTTTTTATTAATAAGTGACTACACTGCACTCTTTTGCAAGCTGTCATACTTATATTTTTTAACAGTTACAGGGAGAGAATTACTAACCTGCCTGGTGGTGCAACAGCACAAGCCTATCAGCATAGGCTCAATGATTCGCAGAATGGACATCTGCAGCTGTAATATAAATAAAGTAATACTGGAATACACATCTCCATAATATCAGCTAGGTTAATTTCTTACATAAATAATTACATGTAACTTACTCAGTAGTGGGGCGTTGGGCATTTGCCGGGCCTCCTGGATCCAACGGTTCAGTTGGTCCTGCTTCCATCTCTTCAGGTCCGCATGGTGGTGACGGACCTGTTCACCAGTCCTTGGTATTCCTGTGGCACTGGTGAGATCATGTGCCAACCGGTCCCACACCTCAGCCTTGTATGCTCCCCACAGGACCTGCCCCTGCATGAATTGGGCCTCATGATCGTGGACGAGGAGCCAAACCATATATTTGGACTCCTCAACACCCCACCTCTGTGCTCGCAAGCAACTACCCTCTCCTACACCTGCCATCCTGACTGCAAATGGGTTCAACAATCAGTTATGCTGTGTATTCCCGCCTATGGGGCTTATATATGCCATTTTTCCCGCATTTATCTGTGATTGGCCATTTTGGAAATGTATCAGCTTCACAAAACCTGCTTTGTTATGCTTCTCTTTCCATTCATTCCTATATATATATATATATGCTAATACTGCATTTTTGAGACCAACTGTCATGGCTTAGTGGTTCAGTACTTTGACTATGGTGCATGGTATCCTGAGATCGAGCCTGGCCATTGCTTGTTTTATTTTATGACTGTCTACTCAGGCTAGGAGGTGTGTCTGTGTAAAGGCAGTTTTGATACAGCTTGCTCAACGTTGCCCGCCGGTTAGCTTGTTGGCGCGGTGCGCAGCTCTGCGCAAATGGGTTACTCTGGTTTATGTGTCATTTGGCTGTCAGCATGCATATTACACTCAGCTCAGCTACGGGCACACAGGTTTAGCATGTTAAAACGCTGCTCAACCCCGGGCACTCATTTTACACCTGTTAAATCACTGCTCACCTACGGGCAGATATACTCAGCTTGTTAGAGCGTAGCTCAGCTATAGGCACTTCTGACATTTTTTTTTTATTATCTCACATTTCTTCAAAATACATGGCCCATTTCATTACATTTTACATAAAATATAATTATATATATGTACATATATGTCAGGGAATTGTTTCGTGCTTATTTCACTAAGGCTGGATTCATGATGGCTTGCACGGAGTCTAAGAGTAGAGTAAGACTCCATGCAGCCATCATGTCCGACGAGTGATCCAGGAACAGCCAGCAGGGGTGTGCAAGAGAGCTCCTAACACATCTCTTACACGGACAGGGCCGGGACATGCAAATTACCTCAATTGCAGCTGAAAGGCATGCAAATGAGGTAGATTTTAGATTCAGGAAACCCAAACCTGTCCGAGTAAGAGTAGTGTTATCTGCAGAAATGTACTCAGTTGACAACTGAGTACCATTCTGCAAATAGCAAAACGGAGCCATGACAGCTCAAAATAAAGATTTCATCCAGTAGAGGAAGCATGCCAATGGCCAAATATATGGCCATTGGCAATGTTTCCTGATGCAAAATGAAAAAAAAAAATTTATTTTTTTTTGTCCGATTTCCGATGTTTAAGCATAGCACAACGCTGCACTAAAGGGCTGAGCTCCAAAAACCAGAAAACTAATAATAAAAATCCACAAATGTGGATTTTATGTGAATTTGTAATGTACAATGCAAGGCAATGGCAGGCTGAAGACAACATGGCTACCGAGTAGGGGTTGCTAAGGGGAGAACCCAGTCTAAGAGATGTAACCAAGCATTAGTAGGCAATCCTATGCAAATGAGGGTAAGGATAGTGAATCCCAAGTCTACATAGCAAATGAGCACAGTCAGTGGAGTGTAAGACTAGGATAAGGGGAGTAACAGAGTAGGATATAGGTGACATCATGAGGGGGTATGTATGAAATAAGCTAATCTCATTGGAGCAGAGTGTCATGGGTTAGCTGTGAGTTGCTCATCACTGGAAGAGGTGTGTCAGTAGGTATCCTAGCTAAAGTCAAGAAATAGAAGGTGCACACTGTGTCCGCCCCCCCTGAGGGAATAGAAAGGGAAAAGGAAGCACAACAAACAGTAGGAAGTTAACCAGGGAGAGTCAGCAGAGCTAGCAGGTGGAAATAATCAGAATCAGGCAATCACACAGGCAGTACACAAACCCAGCCCAGCCCAGCACTTAAAACTCTAAAAACAACAGCCCATTATGTTTCTGTCAAGAGACACTGCAACACTGGAGTTAACTAAGAGAAGTGAAAACTTAAAAAGCTTAACTGACAAAAAAATGTTAGTGGCTGCAGTTGCAAGCAGTGTCTACTGTTATTAATGTCAGTATTCATTGTGTAATACCCCACCTCTATACATGACGGCAATACTTTCTAGAGGGAGTGAGACTGACACAGCTAACATACATTGCACAATCATGAACTTGCATAGAACATATTTAAGAGCTATGGCGTCTGCCCCACTCAGATATGATAGTGTTTGTAGTGCCCTGATACTGTGTGTGGTTTGTAAAGTGCCTCTGTAACATTATTGTTTGCTAGAATGACTGCTTCTCTTATCACTGTCATGTAATGCAATTCCACAACACTGGCTGTTAAGGATTCACAGAACAGGCTTTGTCTAATGGCCTTTCTATTATTCCTTTACATTCCTTCATTGTAAGGAATGATATATTTATTACAGCATCAAACTATTTTATATCTGCTGTGGCTTAGTAATAATTTATGCAGTCTAGTGTGTCCAAGGAGACTGATAGTGGTGTTTTATGTTGTAGACTACAAGCCTTTTAGCTACAGGTAAAACGTTGAATAAATCAACTATGGTAGTGGAACTCAGTCAGCAACATTCTGAAAGGTTACACTGGGCATGCTCACACACATAGGCCATGTCAGAGTATAGCAATGGTCCATACCTATCAGGCAGTTACAGGTGTCAACCCAGGAACCACACACTATCCAGCAGTCTGGCCTGTGCACACAGCTATATGACAATAGACACATATACAATATAGTTGAACCCTGTCATAATCACATCTTTGCTGCAGATACCTAAGTTGTTCATAAAAAGTGGGGAAATGAAGACGATAAACACCTGCAAAGGGTATCATCAATAAACAGGTGTGAATACTGAACATTATCATAGGTGCAGAGTCCGATCCTAGGCTATCTGCCCTAGGGCATGTACACACCTAGACAGAGTGTGTCTGGCATGTGCAACATGTCCAAGCTGAATACTGTGCATGTGAAAAGTAGGCCACACAAGATAGCCCATATATGTACAGTCCATTGTGCATCTGTGTAGCAGGGACAGAGAAGATATCCCATGGCCAAACATACAATCACCCATACACCTGTCCAGCTGACTCACACAGAGCTATTGGACACCTTCCAATACACATGGCTCATTCCTGCAATTACTACAGACATTACCATGACCAGTCTGAAGATATCTGCAACCTACAAATGTGGCAGATGAAAAAGAAACACCCAATAAAGCAAATAGCGTGCCGTGTTAATGCCTGTCTCTGTCGTATCATAACATAGCTAGGTAGGGGTTTGAAACCTGCCAATGTTGTGTGTGTGTGTGTGTGTGTGTGTGTGGTGGGGGGGTGTTGTGTATGTGTGTCACATCCTTTGAGAGAAGTGGCCTTTTTGTAGACGGAGCTACATTCTTCTTTGGAAAGTCTGGTGATGTCAGCATCCTACAAGTATAGCAGGTGGAGACACATGCCCAATAAAGCATATAGCGCCCCGTGTTAATTCCTGTCTCTGTAGTATCATAGCATAGTTAGGTAGGGGGTTGAAACCTACGAATGTGTGTGTGTGTGTCACATCTTTTGAGAGGAGTGGCCTTTTTGTAGACTGTAGACACAATGAAGGAGCTACATTCTTCTTTGGAAAGTCTGGTGATGTCAGCATCCTACAAGTAAAGCAGGTGTAGCCAAATGCCCAGTAATGCATATAGCATGCCTTGTTAATGCCTGTCTTTGTCATATCATAACATACCTAGGTAGGGGGTTGAAACCTGCAAATGCTGAATGTGTGTGCATGGGGGGTGTTATGTATGTGTATCACATCCTTTGAAAAGAGTGGCCTTTTTGTAGACTGTAGACACAATGAAGGAGTTACATTCTTCTTTGGAAAGTCTGGTGATGTCAGCATCCTACAAGTATAGCAGGTGTAGAAAAGTGCCAAGTAAAGCAGATAGTGCGCCATGTTAATGCATGTTTCTGTAGTATTATAACATGTGTAGATAGGGGTTTGAATCCTGCAAGCGCTGTCTGTGTGCAATTCTGTTTGAAAGAAGTGGGCCTTTTGAAGACTGGGAAAACACACTAAAGATGTATATTCCTCTTTGGAAAGAGTGATGATGTCACCACCCTAGAAATACAGACGGAGAAAGGAAACTACACAATAAAGCAAATAGCGCACTGTGCTAATTTATCTTTCGCTAGTGTCATGATGTATTTAGGTAGGGGTTTGAATCCTGTACACGCTGACTGCATGTGCAATTCTGTTTGAAAGGAGTGGGCTTTTTGAAGACTGGGAAAACACACTAAAGATGTATATTCCTCTTTGGAAGGAGTGATGATGTCACCACCCTAGAAATACAGATGGAGAAGCAAGCTTACCCAGTAAAACAAATAGCGTGCTGTGCTAATGCATCTCTCTCTAGTGTCATAATGTATTTAAGTAGGGGGTTGAATCTTGTACACGCTGTGTGTGTGTGCAGTCCTGTTTGAAAGGAGTGGGATTTTTGAAGACTGGGAAAACACACTAAAGATGTATATTCCTCTTTGGAAAGAGTGATGATGTCACCACCCTTGAAATACAGAGGGAGAAGAGAAACCACCCAATAAAGCAAATAGAACGCTGTGCTAATAGTTTCATAGTTTCATAGTATAGTACTAGGCTATCTGTCCTGGGGCATTTGTAAGCCTAGCCATAGTGATGTGGCTTTTGCCACCCCATGAAATGGTACAAAAATGTACAGAATAAATCAAGAATACTGTGCCTCTGTCTAGTAGTGACACAGTGAAGGTCCCTTATATAATAGAATTAGTTTACTGTGCCCCTGTCTAGCAGTGACACAGATGTGACCCCTGGGGTAAACTTACGATCTCCCATCCACTCATCAAGATTTCTCTTGAAGAGAGTCAGTGAGGGGCTCTGCCTAATACGAACTGGGATCCTGTTCCAAAGCATGGGAAGCCTTTGGGTTATGAATCTATCCCTCCAGCATGTCCTATTCATACTTGTGCCGAGGTTTAAGTCTTTAGCTCTCGTGGTCCTGATGGATTTGGAATTTTTGAGGTGGAGAATGTCCATCAGATCCTGGTTGGACATGGCCTTGTACGTCAGGCAGAGATCACCTCTGAGCAGGTGGTATGCTACTGAATAGAGCTGAAGTTTCTTTAGTCTGGCAGAATAAGACATATGTTGGAGACCCTTGATCCTTTTGGTGAGGTACTTTTGTGGTCTCTCCAGCTGTTGCAAGTGCCGGGTGAGGTACATACCAAATGGGGCATTGTACTCAATCATGGGTCTGATGAGGGAGGAATATAGGGGTACAATGACATTCTTGGATCTGGATGTGAAACCCTTCATGATGAGGTGTGCAAGGTAGAATGTTTTTCTAACCACTTTGGCAACGTGGGTGTCAAATGAGAGGTCGCTGTCTACTTGAGTCCCTAGGTCTCTGATTACTTTTTCCATACTCAGTGGGTTGCTGTCTATGTGATAATTTGTGGGTACTTTGTTTTTTCCAAAAGGGACGACTATACATTTTTTGGCATTTAGTTTAAGGCCGTGACTACGGCACCAGTTGTCCGTTTCAGTGAGGCCTTTTTGTAGGATGTGTGTATCTGCTGGTGTATCGACTATGGCACCTAGTTTGCAGTCATCTGCGAACTTTGTCAGCCACATCCCTCCCATGTTTGCTTTAACATCTGAGAAATAAATGCCGAACAAGAGGGGTCCCAGGACAGATCCTGTGGGACACCACTTGTGACTGGCTTTGAGTCAGACATTGCTCCAGCGATTTTAACTTTATGGGTTCTGTCCTTTAGCCAGTTTGCAACCCATCTAGTGACATAAGGGTTTACTTTTAAGCTGTTTAGCTTATCTATGATGCCTGAGTGGGGTATTGTGTTGAAGGCCTTAGCCAAGTCCAGGTATGCTGTATGGACTGCTTTGCCCTCATCAATGGCTCTAGTGACTGTTTTGAAAAAGTCAACCAGGTTTAAAAGGCAGGATCTGCCCTTTACAAAGCTGAACAGGGTGGGTAGGTTCCCTATGTCTCCGTTTATGAGTTCCATAATGATTCTTTCCATAGCTTTGCAGGCCAGGCTAGTCAAGCTTATGGGGCGGTAGTTTCCAGAGTCTGTAGAGGCACCCCCCTTGTGGAGTGGGACCACTGTTGCTGTACACCAGTGTTCAGATACATATCCCGAAGTAAGGCAAGGTTAAATAGCATTTTTATGTGTGGGTTTAGCTCCTCTTGGAGTTCATGTAACACGCACCCCGGGATACCGTCAGGTCCCATTGATGCTGTGTTTTTTGCTTTGTTTAGGGCGGCTCTCACTTGGACATCTGAGATGACAGGGAGATTACATTCAGCTGGGATAAGTATTTCTTCTTTTGGGGGTGAGGGAGGTGAGAAATTTGCACTGAACCTGTCAGCCAGAATGTTAGCAATATCTGTGGGTTCAGTGTATTTTTTGTTGTTGTGAACCAACTCTGAGCATATCTGAGGGTTTCCACCCAGGTTTCTAACATAGCTGAAGAAGGCTTTGTGGTTATCTTTAGTGTCCTTAGCGATTTTTCTCTCAAAGTTTGCCTTGGATGTTTTTATGAGAGAACGTAGTTTTCTGCTAATGATGATCAGAGATGTCTTCCCTTCATGGGATTTCGCTCTGATGTGCAGTAGCTTCCTTCTTTTGTTATACAATTTGTTTATGGCTGAGGTCCACCAGACAGGATGCTTACTTTTGGTGGAGAGGGACTTGGATTTGTTTGGGATTGCATGATCCATGCATTCTTGGAGATGTCCATAGAAAGCATTTGTGAAGGATTCGGCATTGTGGGATGTGGTATCCCCTGGCACAGTGGGCTTAAAGGATACCATCTCAGTCTTAAGAAGAGTGAAGTCTGCTTTTGAGAAGTTTTTCACTGTGGTCTTTTGTGCTGGGGGTGAAGGTGGGATATGTATATCCAGGGTGATTAGTTTGTGGTCAGATCTCACTAGTGAGGGGTATACTTCCGGTGTGGAGCATTTTGACCCCATGTTTGTGATGATCAGGTCTAGTATATTATCTCCCCTAGTGGGAGAGGTGACTAGTTGTTCCAGTGCATTTGAATTTATGAACTCCAGGAACCTTTGGGCTAGGGTATTAGGGCTAGAATAATGTACCCAATCTATGTTTGGGTAGTTGAAGTCTCCCAGTATGATGGTATTTTATGATACATTCATATCCTCTAATGTCTTCAGGAAGGCTGAGTGGGGTTCTTGAGATTGGGAGGGTGGTCTGTAACATGCTACCAGTTGTATAGCAGTTTTGCCTATGGTTAGTTGCACCTGTATGGTCTCTGATGCTTCATGTGTTGCTACTAACCTGGAGGTGTGGGTGTCCTTTATGAATATGGACACTCCCCCTCCCTTTGTGGTTCGGCCCGGGTTTTGGGGCTGAAAAGCATGATACGAGGTATAGCCTGGTAGTGCTGGGGTGCTCTCAGGAGCCTTGAACCAGGTTTCAGTTACTGCACAGACGTCGATGTTCTCCATGCTGAGGAGTGCATCAAGTGCCTGCATCTTGAGGTTTAGACTTCTGGTGTTGAGCAGCATTACCCTTAGTTTTTTTCCATTTTTGTTTTCTAAGGAGGTGGGTTTGTCTTTTGAGCCTTGCCTAAAAAAGGCACAATGGGGGTGGCAAGAGCCTTAGCCAATATCCGGAAGCCCAGTGGTGATAGGTGTAAGCCGTCCCTTGCGAAGCAGCGTGGCTTGTCCAACATATCATCCCAGGCAGACAGAAATTGGATCCCCTTAGAATGACACCAGTACTTGAGCCAATTGTTAAAGCTGATCATCTTGTCTTTGTATTGTGGTATCATTCTTGACACTGGAACATAAAAAAAATAATGCGTCTCTCTCGTGTCATAATGTACTTTGGTAGGGGTTTGAATCCTGTCCATGCAAACTATGTGTGTGTGTGTGCAATTCTGTTTGAAAGGAGTGGGCTTTTTGAAGACTGGGAAAACACACTAAAGATGTATATTCCTCTTTGGAAAAAGTGATGATGTCACCACCCTAGAAACACAGAGGGAGAAGCAAAACCACCCAGTAAAGTAAATAGTGCACTGTGCTAATGCATCTCTCTTGTGTCATAATGTACTTTGGTAGGGGTTTGAATCCTGTACACGCTAACTGTGTGTGTGTGTAATTCTGCTTGAAAGGAGTGGCCTTTTTGAAGACTGGGAAAACACACTAAAGATGTATATTCCTCTTTGGAAAGACTGATGATGTCACCACCCTAGAAATACAGACAGAGAAGGGCAACCACCTAGTAAAGGAAATAGTGCGCTGTGCTAAAGCATCTCTCTAGTGTCATAATGTACTTAAATAGGGGTTTGAATCCTGTAAGTGCTAACTCTGTGTGTGTCACTCTTGGCCAATGCGGTGTGGGTTTTGCTTTTACTACGTTATGACATATTATGATTACAGCAGTAAGTGCATTGCACACATCAGGTATCTGCATGGCAAATATATATGTGTACATGTTCCCTTAATCAGTACATAGATGTGAAGCCTGCATACTACATGAATACATTTGTTACCATTGACAGGTTGTGCCGCTGTTTCTCAGATCGTAGGTCACATATGTATGTATGTGACAGGGCCATCCACTGTCATGATTCGTGGCCGGGGTCATCTGTGCCACACACACCCATGACAGTTACTTAACAGTAGTGTGAGTGAGGGTATATGCCTGGGATATATGTCAGACATGTTCATACACAACAACGACTGACAATAATAGACAGTCTTTATAGGTGTACAACCGCCTTGTGGATATGCATCCAGGCCTCTAATGTCTCATGTGACACACCTTGGGACTCCACAATACCTATGGATATGTGGATACCAAGGGACACATGACATAACATGAGGCTGTATGTACACATTGGTACCCAATATACATGTTGAAGGCTACCCCCTATGTGGTACTGACGGGATAGTAAGTATAGTACATGTGGATGACTATGCCATAGTCAGCTTACTGCTATACAGCATGTATCAGATGACAGGCATCTGTCTGTATGATACCCTTGTGTAGGATATGTGTCCCTACAGTGCCCTTTTTGGCATGGTGCGCACGTTCGCACAAACACATTGCACTGGATAAAGCGCTGCTAAACTTTGGGCAAACCTATTTAGCTGGGTAAAGCACTGCTTAAATCTGGAGCCTTTAAAATATATATTTTCTTCAATAATAAATTGGACATTTCACTGCTTTTTATAATATTTTAATCATATATGTCAGGTACTATTTCATATACTGATTTGGAACATAAAAAAAATAAGTAAGAAGGGTAGTGGTGGGACTCAAATCGTGAATGCCTACTCTTTGGGCTAATGCTCTACCATTACACTATTGTTACTTGGCAGAATTTGAATAATTAGTTCTTATATGCTATTCGCTGTCACAATTGCTAACTGTGGTTAGGCAACGGGCACACCCGCACACACACGCGCAAATACGGGCATACCTCTCAACTGTACAGATTTTCGCAGAATGTCCAAATTTTTGCCTTATATTTTTGGTCCATTTTTCATAAAATTGTGGCTTTCTGGCAAATTATTAAAGATTGAAGTTAGAAAATAATGACAGACATTTGAGTTTTAGACTTCATATCATACAGAACATGCATACTAATGCAAAACCTGTTATTCTGTCAACTTTCTAATTTGTAAGAGCAATATTTAAAACATGTCCCTATTTGTATCAGTTTTTTAATGGCTTTGTCCAGATTTCTTATTCTAAGATGTTGAGAGGTATGTGGGCAGCTATATCGTGGATTAAGAAAAGAAAATTAGTATTTTACGTTTTATAACTTTGATTGGGGTTTCCAGTGTCAGGGAGTGTGCTGTTGGGTGCAAGTACATTTGAGCGACCTTGCTCCTGTGTGCTGACATTGTGCTTTGTAACAACTTGTAGGGGCGTGAACATTTAGACTGCTCAGCAGTCGGACACGCCCCTGCTTTCATACTCAGTCTGTGTAAGAGTTACTGATGAGTCAGTGTGCCCTAATGAATATTCATGGATTGCTGATGTCATACTGTTCAACTGCAGCCTCCGTGTAAGACTTATTAAGTCTTACACGGAGGATTCGTGAATCCTGCCCATAGTTTCTTTGAAACCATTTTTAAAAGATAGAAAACTACTTTATTAATTTTTATTGATATATTTATTTATTAGAATTTATTTTATATTTGTTTACCGGGTTTGTCCGACTGAGCTAAGTACCCCTTTTTTAGCGGAGGCCTGGGGAGAAAAGCTCCACGTGTTCTACAGATTATAATTTACAAAAATAAGTAAAAAGTAAATAATCAACAACTGGTTTACAGAAAATATTCAAAGCAACATATACATAAACAGCAAGGATTTTACTAGAGTAAAGCTATCATTATGTCTGTCAATTTAGACTTCTACATCATTCAGAAGGACTAACAATAGTTTTGTCACCAGACATAAAATCTTACATTGTCTTCTTCTTCTTCTTTCGGATGTTCCCGTTAGGGGTCGCCACAGTGGATCCTCTGTTTCCATTTCTTCCTGTCCTCTGCATCTTGCTCTGTCACACCAATCATCTGCATGTCCTCTCTCACCACATCCATAAACCTTATCTTAGGCCTTCCTCTTTTCCTGTTACCTGACAGCATCATCCTTAGCATCTTTTTTCCCAATATACTCTGCATCCCTCCTCAGCACATGACCAAACCAATGTAATCTTGCCTCTCTGGCTTTGTCTCCAAACCTTGCAACCTGGCCTGACCCTTTAATATACTTATTCCTAATCCTGTCCACCTTTGTCACACCCAGTGCAAATCTTAACATCTTTAACTCTGCCATGTCCAGCTCTGACTCCTGACTTTTTGTCAATGCCACTGTCTTCTCCAACCGATATAACATAGCTGGTCTCACTACCCTCTTGTACATCTTCCCTTTCTCTCTTACTTGTACTCTTCTGTCACAAATCACTACTGACACTCTTCTCCACCCACTCCATCCTGCCTGTACTCTCTTCTTCACCTCTCTTCCACACTCACCGTTACTCTGAACTGTTGATCCCAAGTACTTAAACTCATTCACCTTCGCCACCTCTACTCCCTGCATCGTCACCATTCCTCTATCCTCCCTCTCATTCACACACATATATTCTGTCTTAGTCCTGCTGACCTTCATTCCTCTTCTCTCTAGAGCATATCTCCACCTCTCCAGGGTTTCCTCCACCTGTTCCCTACTCTCACTCATCATCAACATCATCATCTTCTTTTGGCTGTTCCCATTAGGGGTCGCCACAGCGGATCACCTGTTTCCATTTATTCCTGTCCTCTGCATCTTGCTCTGTCACACCAACCACCTGTATGTCTTCTCTCACCACATCCATATACCTTATCTTAGGTCTTCCTCTTTTCCTGTTACCTGGTAGCTTCATCCTTAGCATCTTTTCCCAATATACTCAGCATCCCTCCTCAGCACATGTCTGAATCAATGTAATCTTGCCTTTGTGGCTTTGTCTCCAAACCTTCCAACCTGGGCTGACCGTCTAATATATTTATTCCTAATCCTATCCACCCTCGTCACACCCAGTGCAAATCTTAACATCTTTAAATCTGCCACATCCAGCTCAAACTCCTGCCTTTTTGTCAATGCCACTGTCTCCAACCCATATAACATAGCTGGTCTCACTACCCTCTTGTAGACATTCCCTTTCACTCTTACAGATACTTGTCTGTCACAAATCACTCCTGACACTCTTCTCCGCCCACTCCATCCTGCCTGTACTCTCTTCTTCACCTCTCTTCCACACTCAGCGTTACTCTGAACTATTGACCCCAAGTATTTAAACTCATCCACCTTCACCACCTCTACTCCTTGCATCCTCACCATTCCTCTATACTCCCTCTCATTCACACACATATATTCTGTCTTAGTCCTGCTGACCTTCATTCCTCTTCTCTCTAGAGCATACCTCCATCTCTCCAGGGTCTCCTCCACATGTTTTCTACTCTCACTACAGATCACAATGTCATCTGCAAACATCATAGTCACTGGGACTCCTGTCTGATCTTGTCTGTCAACCTGTCCATCACCATTGCAAATAAGAAAGGGCTCAGAGCTGATCCTTGATGTAACCCCACCTCCACCTTAAAAGCATCCGTCACTCCCACCACAGACCTCACCGCTGTCACACTATCCTCGTACATATCCTGTACCACTCTTACATACTTCTCTGACACTCCTGACTTCCTCATACAATACCACAACTCCTCTCTAGGCAACCTGTCATATGCTTTCTCTAAGTCTACAAAAACACAATGCAACTCCTTCTGACATTCTCTGTACTTCTCCATCAACACTCTCAGAGCAAACATCGCATCTGTAACGCTCTTTCCTGGCATGAAACCATACTGCTGATCACTAATCATCATGTCCCTTCTTAACCTATCTTCCACTACTCTTTCCCATAACTTCATGCTGTGACTGATCAATTTAATCCCTCTGTAGTTACTACATAGGTTCATAGGTTCATAGGTTGATACTAGGCTATCTGCCCTAGGGCATTTATAAGCCTAGCTAGAGTGTGTTTGGCTTTCGCCACCCTTTTAGATTAGTTGACTGTGCCTCTGTATAGTAGGTCATAGAAGGTAGCCCTTTTAAGGTTAGTTTACTGTACCTCTGTCAAGCAGGGACACAGAAGAGATCCCAGGGGCAAACTTACAATCTCCCATCCACTCATCAAGATTTCTCTTGAAGAGGGTAAGTGAGGGGCTCTGCCTAACATGGATTGGGATTTTGTTCCAGAGTGAGGGGAGCCTCTGGGATATTAATTTGTCCCTCCAGCATGTCCTATTTATTTCTGTGCTGAGGTTCAAGTCTCTGGAGTGTGTGGCTTTAAGGGGTTTGGATTTCCTGAGGTGAAGCATGTCCATTAATTCTAGGTTGGACATGGCTTTATACGTCAGACACAGATCGCCTCTGAGTAGGCGGTACGCAACTGAGTAGAGCTGGAGTTTCTTTAGCCAAACTGCATAGGACATCTGTTTGAGCCCTTTGATCCTCTTGGTGAGGTACGTTTGGGGTCTTTCCAGTTGCTGCAGGTGTCGGGTAAGGTACATCCCAAATGCGGCATTGTATTCAATTATGGCCCTGATAAGTGATGAGTAGAGGGGCACAATGACCTCTCTTGATCTAGATGTGAATCCTTTCATGATAAGGTGGGCTATATAGAAGGTCTTTCTAACCACTTTGGCAACATGATTGTCAAAGGAGAGATTGCTATCTACTTGAGTCCCCAAGTCCCTAATTACGTCTTCCATACTTAATGGATTACCACCTATGTGGTAATTTGTGGGCACTTTGTTTTTCCCAAAGGGGATGACTATGCACTTTTTGGCATTTAGCTTTAGGTCATGGCTCTGGCACCAGTTATCCATCTCTGGTAGACTCTTTTGGAGGATGCTTGTGTCAGCCGGAGAGTCGATTATGGCACACAGTTTGCAGTCATCTGCGAACTTGGTCAGCCATAGTCCACCCGTGTTAGCCTGTACCTCCGAGAAATATATACCGAACAAGAGAGGTCCCAGGACTGAGCCTTGTGGGACGCCACTTGTAACTGGTTTAGAGTCTGACATGGCACCTGCTATTCTGACCATGTGGGTTCTATCCCTGAGCCAGTTTGCAACCCATCTTGTGACATAGGGGTTGATATTTAATCTGGTGAGCTTATTTATGATGCCCGAGTGGGGTATTGTGCCGAAGGCTTTTGCGATGCCCAGGTAGGCTGTGTGGACTACCTTCCCTTCATCTATGGCTTTGGTAACTGTTTCATAGAAGTCAACCAGGTTCAAGAAGCAATATCTGCCCTTAACAAAGCTGAATTGGGTAGGATCCAGTGTCTGGAGGTTCTGAATGTCTTTGTTTATGATTTCCATGATGATACGCTCCATAGCTTTGCAGACCAGGCTAGCCAGGCTTATAGGGTGATAGTTTCCGGGGTCTGTTGTGGCACCACCTTTGTGGAGTGAGACCACTGTTGCTGTACGCCATTCTTTGGGTACATATCCTGTAGTACAGCTGAGACTGAACAGTGACTTTATATGAGGGTTTAATTCTTCTTGGAGCTTGTGTAAGATGCCGCCCGGGACACCGTCTGGTCCCATTGATGCTGTGTTTTTTGCTTTGGAGAGGGCAGCTCTCACCTGTGCATCTGTGATCTCTGGAAGGCTACACTCTGTTGGGATAGAGATTTGCTTTTTTTGGGGGGAAGGGGGGGGGGAGTTTGCACTGAACCTTTCTGCCAGGATGTTGGCAATGTCTGTGGGTTCAGTGTATTTTTTGTCACTTTGCACTAACTCAGAGCATACCTGGGAGTTGCCTCCCAGGTTTCTGACATAACTAAAGAAGGCCTTGTGATTATCTTTAGTGTCTTGTGCAATTTTTCTTTCGAAGCTGGCCTTAGAGGATTTTATGAGGGATTGTAGTTTCTTGCTACTACTGATCAGAGATGCCTTCCTTTTTTGGGATTTTGCTCTATCATGTAGTAGCTTTCTCCTTCTGTTGTATAGCTTATTTATGGCCGGGGTCCACCAGACAGGCCTCCTGCCTTTGGAGGAGTGAGTCTTGGTTTTATTTGGGATAGCATGCTCCATGCATTCCTGTAGGTGTCCATAGAATGCTTTTGTAGAGGATTCTGCATTTTGGGACGTATTTTCCACTAGCCTGGAGGCTTTGAAGGATTCCACCTTGGTTTTGAGAAGTGTGAAGTTTGCTTTTGAGAAGTTCTTCACAGTGGTTTCCTTGGCAAGGGGTGGGGATGGAATATAGATGTCCAGTGAGATTAGTTTATTGTCTGATCTTACCAATGAGGGGTATACCTCTGGTGAGAAACATAGAGACCCCATGTTGGTGATGACCAGATCCAATATGTTTTCCCCTCTTGTGGGAGTGGTGACCAGTTGTTCCATAGCATTTGAGTTTATAAATTTTAGGAACTGTTGGGCAAGGGTGTTTGGGCTTGAGTAGTTTTCCCAATCAATGTTTGGGTAGTTGAAGTCACCCAATATAATGGTGTTTGGAGAGACCTTCATATTCTACAGTGTTCTGTGGAAAGCCGAGTGAGGTTCCTGTGTTTGGGAGGGTAGTCTGTAGCAGGCTACAAACTGAAAGACAGTTTTGTCCACTGTTAGTTGCACATGGATGGTCTTCGATGCTTTGTGCAGTGCCACTAACCTGGAGGTGTGGGTATCTTTGATAAATATGGATACTCCCCCTCCTTTTGTGGTTCGGCCCGAGTTTTGGGGCCGGAAAGCATGGTATGTAGTATAACCTGCTAGTGCTGGGCTGCTCTCAGGAGCCTTGAACCAGGTTTCTGTTACTGCACAGATATCGATATTCTCCATACTGAGGAGAGTCTCGAGTGCATGCATCTTGAGGTTTAGACTTCTGGCGTTGAGCAGCATTACCCTTAGTTTTTTTTTCTTTGTGTTGTCTATGGAGGTGGGTTTATCTTTTGAGCCTTGCCTAAAAAAGGCACTATGGGGGAGGCAAGAGCCTTTGCCAGTATTCAAAAACCTAGGAGTGACAGGTGCATGCCGTCTATAGTGAAGCAACGTGGCTTGGCGAGCATGTCATCCCAGGCTGACAGACACGGATCCCCTTTGAATGACACCAATACTTTAGCCAATTGTTAAAATTGATTATTTTGTCTTTATACTGTGGCAACATTCTTGGTGAGGGTAAGATGCTACTCAAGGTCAGGGTCATACTGGCCTGGGCTACATGCTCAGAGAGCTCCTCTATGTCTTGTTTCATGTAGTCTAGGGAGATACATCTCAGGTCATTCACACCAGCATGGACAATGACGGAGTCATATTTGTACTTGCTTTGGAGTGACCTGAGTGCTTGTGTTAAGTGGTGAATCCTGGCACCCGACAGGCAGCTTACAGTGACCTTCTCCTTGTTCAGCCTGGTGAGTGGGACATCAGTGTGTCTGACAATAGAGTCACCTATTACAAGTGTATTAGGTGTGTTGTTTAGCCTTAAGGGCTGTGACTGTGTGGCACACTGACTTTGTGAGCTATGTGCTATGTGGGTATTGTTTTGTGGTAGAGGTTGCTTGGATGTCTGCTTTGGAGGTCTCTGCTGCTTAGGCAGATTTTTATTTAGAGCCTCCAAATATGTTTTTGTGTGTTTATGTGTTTGGTTTGCTGATGCGATAGGTCTATGTGAGACTGGATTTGCAGTGTGTGTGGTTACCTTCTCCTCCTGACAGGCTGTGCCAGTACTGGGTTGAGAGAGCTTAGCCTCCAGTTTGGCTATATAGTTGCATCTCTTACATATATTTGAGCTTGTTGGGAGGAGGAGAGGGTGGTCTGTATACATAAGGCAGTTGTAACATTACCCCAAGATTCCCGGACTCACCAGCAAATCACCCTTATTCTTAAAAATCAGTACCAAAACACTTTTTCTCCATTCCTCAGGCATCCTCTCACTTTCCAAGATTTCATTAAACAATCTGGTTAAAAACTCTACTGCCATTTCACCTAAACACCTCCATGCTTCCACAGGTATGTCATCTGGGCCAACAGCCTTTCCATTCTTCATTCTCTTCATAGCTATCCTTACTTCCTCCTTGCTAATCCATTGTACTTCATGATTTACTATCCCTACATCATCCAACTTTCTCTCCCTCTCATTCTCTTCATTCATCAACCCCTAAAAGTACTCTTCCATCTCCTCAACACACTCTCCTTGCTTGTGGGTATGTTTCCCTCATTATCCTTTTATCACCTTTACCTACTGCACATCTTTCCTAGCTCAGTCCCTCTGTCTAGCCAATCGGTACATGTCCTTTTCTCCCTCCTTAGTGTCCAACCTTTCATACAACTCTTCATATGCCTTATCCTTAGCCTTCACCACCTCTCTCTTTGCCATGCACCTCATCTCCTTATACTCCTGTCTTCTTTCTTCATCTCTCTGACAATCCCACTTCTTCTTTGCCAACCTCTTTGCTTGTATACTCTCCTGTACTTCCTCATTCCATCACCATGTCTCCTTGTCATCCTTCCTCTCTCCAGATGTGATGCCAAGCACCTTTCTAGCCATCTCCCTAACTAGCTCTGCTGTAGTTACCCAGTGCCTGTCTTAACTCTTCACTGAACTCCACCTCACAATTACCCTTTTTCAGTTTTTACCATTTGATCCTTGGTGCTGCCCTCACACTCCTCCTCCTCTTCTTGATCACCAATGTCATCCTACAAACCACCATCCTATGCTGCTTAACTACACTTTCCCCTGCACCACTTTACAGTCTCCAATCTTCTTCAGACTGGCCCTTCTACATAAGATATAATCCGCCTGTGTGCATCTTCCTCCACTCTTGTATGTCACCCTATGCTCCTCCCTCTTGTTAAAATACGTATTCACTACAGCCATGTCCATCCTTTTCACAAAATCCACTACCATCTGACCTTCTGCATTCTTTTGCGTAACACCATACCTACCCATCACTTCCTCATCCACTCTGATCCCTTCACCAACATGCCCATTGAAATCTGCTCCAATTACCAGTCTCTCACCCTTGGGTACAGTCATCACCACTTCATCCAACTCACTCCAAAATTTTTCTTTCTTATCCATCGCACACCTAACTTGTGGAGCATATGCACTAACAACATTCATCATTACACCATCAATTTCCAGCTTCATAAACATCACTCTATCCGACGCTCTTTTCACCTCCAAAACACTCTTAGCATACTGTTCTTTCAGGATAACCCATACACCATTTCTCCTCCCATCCACACCATGATAAATCAATTTGAATCCACCTCCGATACACCAAGCCTTCCTCCCCTTCCATCTGGTCTCTTGCACACACAATATACCAACCTTCCTTCTGTCCATCATATCAGCTAGCTCTCTCCCTATACCAGTCATACTGCCAACATTCAAAGTTCCAACCCTCAGTATCACAGTCCTAGCCTTTACCTGCCTTTGGGCATGCCTTCCTCCTCTTCTCCTCCATCAGCCAACAGTAGCCCAATTTCTACCAGCACCCTGTTGGCCAACAGTACTGGTGGCAGTCATTGTTAACCCGGGCCTCGACCAATCCCGTATGTATATCTGTACTGTTGTCCGCATGTATGATTTGGCAAAATTTTACACTGGATGCCCTTCCTGACACAACCCTCCCCATTTAATTTGGGCTTGGGACTGGCACAAAGAAATGCACTGGCTTGTGCATCCCCAGTGGCTGGGTTAAAATCTATGCAATGTGCTTAGGATAGAGAAGTTAATGTGGGACAAGGTCTAGAGAGTTAGAGAAAGTAACATAGGATGGGAACAGATGGAGGTGTGTAGTTAGGGTTGATAAGATGTTTAAGGGGGGGTGGGTACAGAGGCAGGTCCATTGGCTTAACAGGTATTCTTTAGTGGCTAGCTTGAATTGACTAAGTTGCTTGAGTGACCTGATCTCTAGTTTGAGTTTGTTCCATGCCTTAGAAGGATTATAGCTATAGAGAATATATCCTTTCGTAGTTTTAGATTTGCGGATTTGTAGCAGATCTAGGTTACAGCTCCGGAGGGATCTAGCAAGTGAATAGTGGGAGATGACAGATGATAGGGTAAGACAGTAAGCAGGCTGATAAAGGATGGAGTGGATGATCTGGAGTTGAGGGAGAAGGAACTGGTGAGGTATTCCAAGCCAGTTTAGGTGTTTAAGTGAGAGACAATGATGTGACTTGTAAGTTTGACGTGCTGCAAATTTGGCTGTCTTGTTGTAGGTAGTTTGGCAAGGAGTGTGGAGTTGAGGCAAGTAAGAATTTGAGAGCCATAAAATGGACTGGGTAGAAGGTAGGCATAACAGAGAGTTACTTTAGTTTCACTGGTGAGAAGCTTTTTGTTGCAGTAGAGGAGCCCTAGTTTCTGGTGAGTTTTCTTGATACAGTTGTTAATGTGTAGATTGAATTTAAGTTGGTCATCAATGATGACAACAAGAAGTTCAGTGCTAGTTTCCACCTCAATGTGTGTTACTGAGGGGCAGGATTGTGAAAGTGGATTTATTGTGGTTGTAGTTTTTAGGAAGAAAAAACAGTAGTTTAGTTTTTTTTAGTTAAGGATAAGCTGGTTATCAGACAGACAGTTGTCTACTGAGTTAAAGGAAGTCTGTGTTGTAGAGATGAGTTCGGAGGGAGAGTCAACAACAGTGATGGCAGTAGAGTCATCAGCACATTAGACCAGTGATGATTGATGCCAGGAAGAATAAAGAAGATAAGTGAAGATGATAAAAAGTAGTGGACCAAGGATGGAATGCTGAGGGACACACATTTTAACTGAGAGAGGAGGAGAGAGTGCAGATTGCCACTTCACTGCTTGAGATATGTCAGTGAGGTAGCTGGAAAACCATGCAACAGTAGTAGGGAGAAGATAAGGTTGTTAGTTTGTGCAGAAGTAGAGGGTGAGAGGCAGTGTCAAAAGCTTTAGAGAGATCTAAGAATAGGCAGGAGACACGTTTGTTGTTGTCTCTGGCAAGGGCTATAGTATTAAGGAAGGATAATAGGGAAGTAGTAGTACTATACTTTGGTCTAAAGCCATGTTGAGTAGGTGTAAGTAGATTTTCAGAAAGTAGGTAGTACATAACTTATGTATGCATTTTTCTAGACCTTTAGAGAGAGGAGAGAGGATGGCAATTGGTCTAAAATTAGTGATTTCTGGGGAGTTACCTCCTTTATGTATTGATGGAGTAAAGAATTGTTTCCATATGGAAGGGACCTCTGAAATAGAATGGTTGATTAAGCTAGACACAGGGAGAGCAAGAGAGTCAGCAGCTAACTGGAGGAAAAGGGAAGGAATGTTGTCAGTAGAAGCTGAGCAAGGTCTGAGTTTAGAAAGTAGGGATTTGACATAGCTAGTGGGTACAGGTTTGAGGGAAAAAGAATTTGATGAGAATATAATGGGATTTGATAGAGAGTGGTTATAAATATTATTAAAGGTAGATAAATTGGCACTGGGGTTAAATAGTTTGGATACAGAGTCAATGAAATATGTGTTGACGGTGGAGGCAATATCTTTGTGAGAGTTATCAGGACAAGGATTGGGGGAGCAGGGCCCACCAGGATATAGTATGTGGTTTAAGGAGTTCCAGATTTTTTGGGGGTTAGATTTCAAGGCTGAGGGTGGATTATAGTAGACATCTCTTTTGTCTTTAATATGCTTTTTGGTCTGATTTCTAAGTTCTTTGTATTTTAGCAAGTCTGCAGGGAGGTTTATTTCGGTCCATGTTTCCATGTTCTGCCTCTATTTTTCATTAGGATGTGGGTGGAATTTGATAGCCATGGAGATATATTAAATTTAATATATGGCTGTGCAAAATGGGGCAAGAGTCAAGAATACTGAGAAAGGTGGAGTTGAATGACAGGACAGCATCGTCAAGGGGGAGTCAGGTAAGGAAATTCCAGTTAACTTTAGTGAGAAGAGATTTAAAGGTGTCAGGGTGGAAGTTAGTAAGCTTGTGGCATGTGAAAAATCTATGCTGTGTAATAAAGTGAGGGATATATCTAAGTACTTTTATTGGGAGTGATCACTTAGTGTGTTGGGAACGGTTTCAGGATTGTGATATTTAGAGTGATGAGAGACTAGAATCCAGTCGATAAGGGTGCTTTGTGTATGGGAGTTGTTGGTACGGGTGGCATCAGTGATAAGTTGAGTAAAGCCGTACAAGCTGATGTGTAAGGAAGAATTTGAGGTACAGAGAGTTAACCAATTAATGTTGAAATCACCAAGAATAATGGTTTCATTAGGAATATGTTGATTGAAGTATGGCAGAATGTTTTCCAGCAGTGGTAAGTTATCCCCTGGGGGAATGTAGATTGCTACTATTGTGATGGTGGTATGGGTGGTAAGTACAAGGTTGTCTGTCAGTATTTCACCAGGGGAAAAGGACAGGATAGTTTTATTCTGAGTAGTCAGAGTAAGGTGGTTAGAGTAAACAATGGCAACCCCACCACCCTTTTTCTTTTGGCGGTTAAGGCCCAGTGTACTATAGCCAGGAGGGAGAAAGTATTTGTCATGGTGTTGGAGTTTTAGCCGAGTTTCTGTTAGGGTGATGATGTCAGGAGTGTGGCTTGAGATGCAAGCATGAAGTTCACTAACCTTGTTTAATATACTTCTAGTGTTTATTGAGTGAAAGGAGATTTGTTTGTTTTGGGGGGGGCAGAGGTGTATAGGTTAGTGAGAGTGTAATTATCAGTGGAGTTATGTTGAGTGGGACCTGGATTGGGATGAATATCTCCTGCAAGTAGCAGAACATTAGGGCAGTAGTGGCAGCTATATTTGTAAAAGTTAAAGATAAAATACTTTGTTTTATTGTTAGGGAATGTGGTGTAGTTGGGGGAATTTTAATTTTAGGAAAGAGTTTCAGTAGAAAAGATCGAAGCGAAAATAGCAAATGAATGATAAGGAGGTGAGGTATCACTAGTACGAGGTATTGTAGCTTACAGGTATTAACAGGGTATGCTTCACAGGGTAGTCCCCACAGGGCATTCTTTCTTATTCCATGCTAAGAGCAGAGCATCAGTCTGCCCTGTGGCAGACAACTAGGGCTTGATCTTTCGATCAGGAAGCTGTACTGGAAGGGATAGAAGAGAATGACATGCCTAATACTTCATGACTCATTGCGTGACAAAGTTGGTGTCCTTGCGATCATAACTGTGCACATAAAAGGTAATGACATAGGTCGCATACCTAGAAAGAGTTCCTTTCCACTTGGCTAAATGTTTGTTGATAGTTAAGAAAAGTAAACCTCAGGCTATATTGACATGTTCACAAATCTTATGGAGACTGGAATGGAGACAGTGATTTGATTACAAAACTATAGAAAGAGCTGGGAAATCTGTTAAATACAAAATAATTAACACAGGACATGGGCCTTTTGGTGCCTGAGCATGGAGAGTTGATTATAAAGATCCCATTTGCTACATGGAAGTTGGTGCTTACTTGTCATATTTAGGCTTGATTCTGTGTAATATGTATTGGCAACCTTTGCTGCAAGACCAAATGTTAAGTAAATTAGTATTAACATGAGTCTACTTCTAGAAAAAAAGGTTTAGAGAGAGAGAGAGACTGTAAATGGAGGGTACACATATCTAAAAAAAAGAAATTGATCTTACGGTGTGGTAATATCTCAGGAAAGAGGTGATTGGTTTCATAAAATGGGAGGGATGAAATGGCAAAAGGAGGGTACAAATGAGGGAACAGCTGGCAAATTCAAGGAATGCAGCCTTGTTGACACAAAATAAGCTTTTTTCTCCCATGATGGGTTTTAAGGAAAGTTAATATTTGTATTTGGGGTGAGGCAGACAACACAGCTCATCTGGAAGTGATATAATTGTTATTCCTTGTAAAGGATTGAGGAATACATCATGGCCTCCTCTAGGACAATGGGTGGCAGTTATTTCTTGAAATACGGCAGATCACTCAACATGGCCTTCACTGAGAAAATGGTTCTTCACGAACTGTTGTGAGGTATACAACATGGCCACCAAGCTGGATGATACAGTGGGGGCTTCAGTTCACTGGCCACATAGCAGGGCTGCACAACATTGTAATATGAATAGTTAATGGATCTGAAGAAGTAGGCTAAGGACAGTATTCTAGTGGCTGGCTAAATGTAGTCAACAGGCTTATAAATACATGTAATAGTAATAAAACTGGCATGGCAGTAACTGAAGCTGGTGCTTGTGGTTTTTTGACATTGTATAACAATCTGGTAAGTAAAAGGATGCAAACTGTGTGCAGAGAGTAATGATGAAGTAAGTGACCTATGAACTATAGCACTGTGTATAACCTTGGAAACAAGATGTGATAAGACTGTTTAGATGTGTGTATAAAGATCAATGAAGCTTGGTGAAAAAGACAGAAGACTGTTTGTGATCACTGAGAGGTATTTGGGTGAGAGTAAGTAAAGGGATAATGTAAGCTACAGACTTCACTACTAGTCTACAGCTTGTGGTAATACCCTTGTGGTAAAGGTAAGTGTGCCAGGCCAACAAGCACGCACTTTGAAAAATGAGACAAGTAAAGTACAAAAATGGTGACTTTTATTAGAGTGGGATAGAACCAACAGCTTAATGCTTCCTGAGGTACAATATCATGTGACTATACTTCCTGAGATACAATATCATGTGACTGTCATTCGTATAGTAAATTTGAACTTCTACTCACCACTACAGCTAACCTCAAGGATCCCAATGTTTCTGTTAAATGGTTCATAGGTGAAATGTTTATCACCAAAATCAAGATTGTTCAGCAATTGCTTGCATCCATGGAGTGATATTATGCCAGTGATCCATGAATACAATTTCTTTAATGCATGTGATAATGTCAGATGAGACTCCGGAAGTGTGCAGCATTATGGAAACTATGCTGCTGTGTGAAATGAAGAACAGGAGCTGTTGGCTGCTCTACAGTACATATTGTCTAAATCTGAGATTGCTGCAGGACGTAGCATGAAGACAAACATTTCCATGAAGTCAAAGGGCTGTCTCTTTAACCACATGCAGTTGACAGGTACACAGACATGGCCTTTCAACCCAGTATTTCTCAAACATCAACTTCTAGCTGTCCATTAAATGTTGCTGTGGTGATGCTGCAGTCCAAAGAGATACATCCTTGCTTTCACTCAGTGAACCTAATGTTCCCAGAGAGGGCACAGTCTGTACCAGGCTAAGAGGGGATATATTCATCCTTGGGAAGAAGTACATCTTTGGAACCAAATCCTCCTAGTACATACATCTGCCTCCAAAGTATTCTGCTAAACTGTAGTTTATCTCCAGTCTGTGTGCCTTAGGGTGTAACTTATTGGTCAAATGTGAAAGAGGCATGACACCTCCATGTACATATCCTTCTAAGAAAGGGGCATATTAATATATATTCAGTTTATGACATTCAGCAGAATGAACATAATAGCACTGAGATAGTGCAGGAGAGGAAGATTGCAGGGGTCCCTTGCATACCTACCAGCCAGCTATCGAGACTATGTGAGCATCAGTTGCTGAGAGTCTTGGAATACAGGCACAGTTATAGTATTGAGGTTTATCTTTGGAACATTGCAAACTGCCTAAATTCTTGATGTGTTACACACTGCAACTCTGGGACTGTTTGCTTTGTATGCTTTTGGTGTGTGATAAGGTTACATTTCCTCAATAATTGCATATGGCATCTGTTTGATCAACATGAACAGCAGGTAAGTCCATAGCCTGGTAATGCTGGCTCATGCTGCCAGGTAAATGGATGTTTCTCATTTTGTGCACTACAGTGCCTGTTCCTTCCTCTTACCCCATTCACACCATCAGTGATGGTTGCTGTACACTCTGCCCACCCTGCTGACTTATTTTCATTGGCTTCTGTCTCCTGACATTTGCTCTTGTAGCCTGCACTGACCAGGACACTCCATATGCTGACTGTCCTGTCCACCTGCCTGTTCTCTTTACTTGTACTGACACCCTAGATCCATGAATCCCTATCATTAGGAGCTGATGTACCCTCTCCCATCCTGCTTGCTTGTTGTTATGTAGCATGCAGGAATGTACTGCATACTGCACACGGTTTCAGTCTCCATTGTCCATACTGTGTTCTGAACCTTACCTGACATTTGTGACCCTCCAGTTCACACACTCTGTGCAGATATTCACTGTCTTCTCCTTCTCCCTGCTCCCTTTCACTTATGTAGCACACTTTGCCCCATGGTTGTTTCTAGTCTTGCATTTGCACTGTAAGGTATTTGGCCTGTCGTCTTTTCAGTGTTCAGCATCCTGCAATCAGCAAATCTCTTGTCGCTATAGTGACATGATGACATTCCTCAGTTGTAATACCACAACCTTATTTCCATGTTTACTTTGGAAGTCCACTTAATATTTCTTTGACACCTTTGCTGAAATGTTCAGAAAATGTATAGATACTTCAAACTGCCATAAAATCAATATCAAGTATGCTGTCTCATGCAACAATATTACAAAAATACAGCATTATAATTTCTCACATTCTGTATTTTTTATGCAAGACTTTGAAATGTTCTTATGTAAAGACAGTTGTAAAGCTGCCTGTATCCTTAAGCACTTATATTTAGAATCACATTCCTCTGAACTCTCTGCACTATATACTGCTCTGAACTAATTCATGTAGATGGCTATTGTTTTGTGTGCAAATGTATGCATAGCTGGAGGTGTTCCATGGAAATGTGTAAGATTTATCTATAAGAAAATATTTAAGAACTATAATAAGTAGCAAACAATAAACAGTGAAATAACTTTAGTTGTTAAAATAAACTGAGACTCTCTCCTGCATACCCTTCTATATAAAGGAAAAGCTATATAGCTAAAAAAAATAGCTTGAAGGTTCTTGCCCCCCATTTCTCCCTTGGTACATATTTACTTCCCAGTAGCAAATGTTGACTATCATAAACAAAATTAGAAGTTCAGAACTTTTGTACTTCCAAGCAACTTTGACACTGCGGTTTAAATTGATTTTTCAGTGTGAGAAAACAAAACAGTGTGTGACTGAAAGACTGCAGGAATAAATTCAGACCATGTCTTTCCACTGACAGCTAGCCTTGATAGTGAGATTTATAACTGAAGTCAAATAGACCACAGGCCATAAGCAAGTAAGCTGACCCTTCTTGATTAAACCGTGGCTTCTGATGGAGAGCACCCCAGAGGGTAAAGTAAAAACTGAGGGTAGAGTTTGATACTGTAAATGCACAAACAGAATGCCATAAACAATTGTCATTTTTGTCTCAGATTATATTTATTTGAAATAAGCGTTTTGACAAGTGCTATTAATAAGCTAAAACTGACATTGACTTTATTTTCTCTTCTAAGTAACATATGAATGAAAACTTGTGAATGCATTTACAAATTACCCTGTTTACTGACATGCTGGAGAAGTACTGAGACTATCACTTGTCTGAAGAATTCAAATCATCACGGTGTTGTTATTGACATATTTTTATAACTTCAGCCTCTGCAGATTTTATAAAACAGCATGAGTAAACTTTATAGCATGTTTCTACATAGATTTGGGACCGTGCTTCCTTTTCTCACTTAAAAATAATTAGCAACATGTGACAATAATGGCTGTTACCAATAAAATATTATCATAAAACAACAACTACAGCTATAAGAAAATGTAACTTCACATTTCTAAAATAAGCCTTTTATAATATTAAGGTTTAAAAACATCTGCCAGGAAATACTTTTTAAATTTTAAAGAATACTGAAGGTGGGTAACAAATTTTTCTGACATGTTTAAGCACAGGTTTACTACATGCAGTGTTAAAAATTTTCCAAGGAAGCAAACTAAATTATACATAGAGGGTTATGTCTGTCAAGGGCAAGAAGAAAGAACTCATTAATCATAGTGCAGGTAGGCAAAGGAAATTTATTATCAAATATGAGCAGTACAAGATATACTCAGTTCATTGATCTTTAACAGCAAGCATTAAAGGGGGAAAAGCAGCTGTTTTTAATTTACTTGAGGTAGCAATGATGATGACTATGATACATGTATTTTTTTTAATTTTCATCCAGGTTCATAAACAAAGAGAGGACGTTTATGTTCTTTAGGGGAAAAAGAAAATGAGAGCTTTATAACATCTTATGTCAATCTATTGTAGGATTAAATATATAATAATTTCAACTTCTACCTTGTTTCCTTTCTTCACTCCGTCGAGCGCTACAAATTGTTTCATTGACAGTTAATAAACAGGTCTGTAATTATTAAAGGTAGTATATCTTCAATGTACACATGCAATCTGCCTCAGAGGTCAGGACTCTCATATTCTTCACAATTTGATTACACTTAAATTCTGGTGTATTCTAAGGACATCAGACTGTAGCAGAACTGCATTTATAGCAAACTGTCAATTTAGACAAAACTGCCTACAATACAATCAGTCTAACTACTAATAGTTCTAAAGTGAATGTTTTCATGCAATATAAAGAGCTGCTGCTGTGATGTTCTTCTGTGATGATGATTCCGGAATTGCTGATCAATAGTTTAGGCAGTAGTAAATCATGCTCTGTTTGCAAGCACAAACTGTAGCATGCTTCTTCTGCTTCCTGCTGGTCCACTCTGATTTTTATATTTTCATGGCAGTTCATTCTGTTGGATGTTTCCTTATTTTTTTTCTTCTGTGCTGTCATCCATATGAAACTTAAATGGCGGACAAGGTCTCTCACCTCCAAATGTAAATGCAGGCAGGCACTAACACACATGCATACATGCACGAGCATGAGCGCACACACACACACACACACACACACACACACACCACACCCACACACATACAAGCACTAAGTAAAAGAAGTCACGATGCCTAATAGCTCATTGTGCTAAAACAGGAAGCTAAATTAATTACACTCACACAAAGTCTTCATCATACTGTAAAGGAAGATAAATAATTTCCCTGTCTCAGCTTAATGAAAAGCAATAGTATTGACTTGCAGTACCACATTTTTACTATAATCTTGACTATCCAGGTGTATGCTATTTTTAAATGAATAATGTCAAATTGCCATATATTTTTACCAAAACTAATTGCCATATATTTTTATTGTCTTGTGTTTTAAAGTTAAGGAGTTTACAAAGGTAGCCTGGTGTAATTTTTGGAAACCAGGTTTATATGATTATTAATATATGATTGTTTTGCTTTTTATGTTTATTTCTTTAATGTTTGTTTTCATACATTAGAATTACTTCACTTGGCCCAGTCTGGTTAATTAATTGTGCCATGATGTTATTCATCACTAGTTTGTTATTTTTGACGGCTGTTGTTTACTATAATTATTACACTCTTGATTTTAATGCAATATTTTTATATACAGCTTTTAAAACTCAATAAGGTCTTTCGTGATCATATTTTTGCTAAGCTCATATTTTAGCAAGTTCACCTTTTAGGATTTAATTAATGTAGTCATATGATTGGATTAGTTTGTTTTTACATGGTTGTACTTTTGTAGAGTTCTTTGTCTGAAGAAGTCTTGCTCATCGAAGCAAAACAAAAGCGCTTACATTGCAGTTTTTTTGGAACAATAAAATTCCTCTTGTAGAATTTTATTCCTGCCAGTGGCCTTTTTTCAGTTTTTTGAGATGGTTTTATTTTTACTGTTTTTTTGTGGTTTTCTGTGTAACCACATTGCAGCAGGATCAAGTTCTACTCAAGAACCTCTATTTTCGCAAGCAATTGAGCATTTGAACACCTCTGGATCTAATGGCCTGGATATCTAGTAGTTAGTTAAAGTTGTTTCTACCTTGACCACGAAGGTGAATGACCTAACGACGATCGTGAACAATTTGTCCAACAGTTCCTGTTCCTTAGAACCCAGTTGTCAACCTGTAGTCATTCATGACAGTGAAAATAACACTACTTTGGATGGTGAGCCTATCCCGGAGGGGATCTCTGCAATAAGACCTGATGCCGGTAACGGTAATGTACTATCTTCACATGTTCCTGCTACCCGGTTGAGAACCTAGAGTGGAACGAGGGTTACTCAACCCAATGCCTTACACATTAATACTGTTCCTTCTGGTTTAAAACACTGGTTAGGCCAGCCTGTTGTTTTGACCGAAGGTAGCTCCTGCTTGAGTAATAACCAGCCTAGTGATAAAAAACTTAGCATTGTGGAGAATTTAAAAATTCTGGACACTAAATCGTTCAAAGTAAAAAAAAATACAATTAGAGATAGCCTATTTTAAAGAATGCTTGCAGCGGCACCAGGTACCAAAGGGCCTGAGATCCTGGCACTTTCCAACAGGCTTAGTCTGTGATTCTACATTTCATCATGAACTCATTTGTTTGACAAACAAGGACTCAAATTGATTGAGATGTTCATAAAACATTATTCTGTCATTATTGAGAAATTGAATGAGGAAACAGAAACTTTGGATCAAAGTGTCAGAAACGATACTGACTTTAATAGATATAAGTATGAATATGATCATATTTTCACAAGTATTAATAGCCAGATTACTAAGTTAAAAGTTACTAAAAACAAAAACACTTGAATGGGACAGTTCTGATTATAGTAAAGGAACTGCTTATCCAAAACCCCTGCCTACACAGGAATTGCTTAATCCTTCATCCCGTTCCTATAGTAAGAAACATAACCACGTCCTTGATAGGTCGCACATTCAATCCCCAGGATGTAGTTATGCAGAGGCTGTAGGGGATTCAAGAGAGCAGCATTCAGAAGGCACAAGTTGGAACGTCCGTTTAAGGAACAATAACAGAAATAGAAACACCAGTAAGAGCATTAATGCTAACGGTAATCAAGAGAATAATAATCGGGACTGTGCCCCTTCTAATTGGGAACCTAATTTTGACAATAATCCTTAAAATTTTTACAAGGGAGGCCATTACCAGACAAATTCTTTTGAGCAACCCAAGGCCACTCAATGGGAAGTGCCTGAGCGGGAACTGGTTAACCCAGAGGTAACTTGATCTGGCTAGCCACAATATAGCTGGTTTCTTTAGTGATGGTCATGCCAGCACTTATAAAATTGTATTTAACAGTGAACATGATTTTAAAATTTTTAATGATTCTAGCATAGACATTGATACACCTTTGGCAGATTTACTGGCTAAGGGTTTAACGTTTGTCCCTGATCAAAGGGCGAATATTGGAAGGACAATTGTTGATTTAAAACTTTTTACCCATAAATTTAGAAAGCATGTTCAGGAACCAACCTGTGGTTCAGAAGGAATGCAGAGTGTTAAGTGCTTTTAATCCACCATTACCTCCTGTTTTATCAATTTTCGAACGTGTTTTTGAATTAATAAAACAGGAACAAACCACTCGCTGACAAACAGGATAAACGCCCAGTGCTCCAGAAAAACTTAAATAATATTGATGAAACCAAAAGGAGCAACTAGGCTGATGCAGAGTCACAAGTATAGATGAAATGCAAAATCCTCAGGTTAAAATCCAACTTTAATTCCACTGCAGGTCAGATAAGCGCTTTCACTCATTCATTTGAGCTTCATCAGATCATGTAACAAAGACCTTCAAGTACATAGGCTGCATTTATACAGTTAAAACATCTCCTATTGGCCTATCAAAAGCTACTTTTTGTTTACATATTCATGAGTTAATCTAAGCTTAAAAATATATGCACATATAAACATGCTGAGATGTATAAAATAACAAAGTAAATATAAAACATATAAAAACTCTCCATAAACACTCAAGATGCTCTGATAAATATGTATATATAGATATATATGTCAAAAGAAATATATTTCAAGGGGTAAAAACATATATGTTCCATCATTTATTATAAAATCTACAAACATTCCTCCATTTGTTTAACATAGGTTTAATGGAGGCTCTCTCATTGAGACCTAAACCCCTATCTGCTCTCAATCTAACTATCCACATACTCTCCTTGCTCTCAGTATGGTTCCTGATGTCACCTCCTCGTATACTGGGTTTAATATTTTCAAGAGCTCTAAATAAAAAATAATGTTCAGGACCTGCTTGGGCTACGTGCTTAGCTAAGGCATTGTGAGGTGAAGCCTTCCTAATGTGGTAAAGGTGTTCTCTTATCCTGTCTTTAAAACGACGATTGGTTTTGCCAACATAAAATGCATCACATATTTGGCACACTGCCAAATAAACTATATGAGTAGTATCACAGGTAGCTACAGCATGTATGCTAAAGTTAGTGTGCATGTCAGGATGTTCAAAAAAATGGACTGGGGTCAAGAGAATTACAATAATTACAGCGTCCACATGGTTTTGTATGTTCAAGAGGCATTGACCATCCTTCCCTTTTTGAATAGCATAGCATTCTCCTTAAATTTAATTTATTCCTATATAAAAAAGAGGGTTTAGTCCCCACAAGTTTACCGATGGTGTCATCAGTACAGAGAATAGGCCAGTGTTTCGTAATAATATTCTTGATTGCTGGACAATCAGTACTATATGGTAAAGAAACCCTTACATGAGTTGATCTATCATCTCTAGCATTGTCCATTGTAATGGGTCCACCAGTAATGGGTGCACCAGTAATAACTGGTCCAAAATAAGGGGCTGCTCTGTTCAGTCTAAGTTTATTGACATCTAAGAGGTTGGACTCAATCTCTTGTGAGCTATAGCCCCGTTCTTCTAGCCTTATCTTGAGGTCACTCACTTCCATTAGGAAGCCTTCTTCTGTGGCATTTAGCCTAGAGGTTCTCATCACCTGGCCTCTAATGATATTCTTAAAAATATGCTGTGGGTGCATACTATCACGCTGTAATAGAGTATTAAAATAGCAAGGTTTCCTATAGACACCTGTATTAATCAAACCACATGCTAACTTTTCTATATACAAGTCAAGAAATTCTATCTTCTCCCTAGAGTGATTCATACTGAAGGTTAAATAGCCAGTGAGGTTGTTCAATGTAGTATGGAACACAAACAAATCATCAACACTGCCTCTCCATAAAACAAAAACATCATCCACGAAACGTCTATAAAAGTTACATGTTGTTTAAACATTTCTAAATTAAAGAGACTCTCAAATTCCCAAAATGCCAAAAACATGTTTGCATAGCTGTTGGCACAAGGTGTGCCCATGGCTACGCCACCTCGCTGTTGGTAAAACTTGTTGTCATAGGTGAAAAGATTGCTATTCAAAATGAGTTCAAGGAAATGTACAATGAGGTCTACTTTAACTGATGTATATTCGCTATGTAAGAGTAGATACTCAGTGATATAAATCAGGCCTATGTTATTTGGTAACACAGTAAACAAGGACTTGATGTCAAACGTTACAAAAATCAAGTTATCAACGTCACAAATGCCACCTAAACAGTCATACAAATCTGTTAAAAACTGTTTGGAATCTTTCAGTACAACTTTGTTCTTATTCAATATAGGTCGCAAATGTTTCTCAACATAGACAGAAAGGTTTTCAGTGATCCAACCCTGACCAGACACTATGGGTCTCATTGGTGGGTCAATGGAGTCTTTGTGAATCTTAGGTAACCCATGTATTGTTGGTATAAGTGGATTCTTAACAAAGAGATAGTCAAACAATTCTTGATCCAAGATATCACCTTTCAACATATCTAATAACATATTGTTTACGTGACTAATAGTGGCTTGCACTATTTGTTCATTAATTTGTAAATAGAAATCATCTTCCAAGAGTTTAATCATAGCATCATGATATTTGCTAGTGTCCATAACTACTATCCGACCACCTTTATCAGCTGGTTTGATGGTTATGGACTGTAATGACTGGAGTTTAAGTAGGCTAGCCTGCTCCCCTCTAGTCAAATTACCATTCTTCCTATATTTCTTTAAAGAAAAATATTCATACAAATCATCCTCAGTTAATTTCAAATATGCCTCAACTAACAGATGATTAGGTGGGACAAAGTTGCTAAGATGGAACATATATGTTTTTACCCCTTGAAATATATTTCTTTTGACATATATATCTATATATACATATTTATCAGAGCATCTTGAGTGTTTATGGAGAGTTTTTATATGTTTTATATTTACTTTGTTATTTTATACATCTCAGCATGTTTATATGTGCATATATTTTTAAGCTTAGATTAACTCATGAATATGTAAACAAGAAGTAGCTTTTGATAGGCCAATAGGAGATGTTTTAACTGTATAAATGTAGCCTATGTACTTGAAGGTCTTTGTTACATGATCTGATGAAGCTCAAATGAATGAGTGAAAGCGCTTATCTGACCTGCAGTGGAATTAAAGTTGGATTTTAACCTGAGGATTTTGCCTTTCATCTATACTTGTGACTCTGCATCAGCCTAGTTGCTCCTTTTGGTTTCATCAATATTATTTAAGTTTTTCTGGAGCACTGGGCGTTTATCCTGTTTGTCAGCTTGTGGTTTGTTCCTGTTTTATTAGCTTCATTTTTTTCTCGCTGATTTTGGAGCAGAGTCTACTACCAGTGAATAGCGTTTGCTTAGCGCATAACTTTTGTTTGCATTTTTACCCTGCATACAGCCTTTTTGGCTATTTTATTTGTTACTGTGCCTTTGCACTATTTTTTCCTATTATGCAGAGTCAGAGTGAAACTGTAGATATTGAGCTAGACTACGAGCCCCGAGGTGTAGACCTGGGCTCAGTCGCTCATCTACAGAAGAGGTTTGAACAGAATCTCGTCTGTTCAACAGTCACTTCCTGGCAATTTGGCGCTTTGGAGCGCTTTGATGACGCGGATACGGCGACACCCGACTTGGATGAGCTACAACGCCTGTTAGACAGTCTAGAGAAAGACTTTGCACATTTGAAACGTTTGCAAACACAGCGTTTGCATTTTCGTTATTGTTTGGACACAAAAATTGTACCGAGAGGATTACGTATATTAAACATGCCCAATCAGGGGGAACATTATCCAGAGTTGCTTTCAAGGTGGCAGCGCCTGAACTTGGAGGTAAGCAAACAGTACATGGAGTTACTTATTGACTTTTTTGCCTCTGAAGAGGAAAAACTCATTAATAACATTAAGAAACAAAAGAAGAGAATTTTTTCTTGTTTCCCAAGTACTGTAATAGAACCACTATTTGAAAGCCTGTTGGATGGAATATCAGCCTTAGAGCGGAAACTTCTCCAACAGAAGAGAAGCAAGATAATTAAAGATCACAGAGATTTTAATTTAGGACAAGTCTTCGTTTGGCCTAAACATGGACATTATAGTGCTACCATTAAACCTAATGACTCTACTAGTGTTAGACAACTGAGTTCCGAACCTAGTACTGGTTCTGAAAATGTTAATGTTGTTAATAATGCTTGTGAAGCTGTGGATATTACTAATTGTGTACATAATAATGTATTGCCTAGTAATAGGGTACAAAATATAGCTAACATTAATAACACTACTACTTCCAATGATACTGATGATGTAATTACTATTTTACATAGTGAGAGTGGATCTAGCTCTATTAATACAAATACTAAAGAAGTTAGTCAGCCTATCACTGTGAATAATATTGCAGACAGAACTAACTTATATCCAGCAGTACATGTTGTGAAGGGTCCGATTAATAAGAGGTTGTCAGTAGATGATGGCATAGTGAGATCTAAGTTACCTCACAAAGTACATACCACCATCACTACAGGAGTAGTAAGTGAGCTCCCTTTTCCCCTCCCAGTCCGAAAGGACAAGAATATAACAAGGGGACGCTCTATGAGCAGGGGGAGACAGAAACGCAAATTATCAGAAGAGTATGTACCACATCAGACAATAAAGAAGATGTGGAAGAACAAAGTAAATTAGACACAGCTGAAATGTTGATACCAGCAGATTCTATGGTACATAACATCTCAGGATATTTGTTGACTGAATGTGATGAGAAATTATTATGTAAAGGCCTAAACTTTATACCAAGTGCACACAGTAACTTTACGGACACTGTAGTAGACATGAGACTTTTCTGTCGAAACCTTATGCTTAAACTGTTATTTCATGACAAAACTGATAGTGAATCGACAGACAATAACGTTACTAGACCACCAAAGTTTAAGAAGCTTAGCAACTTTGTCCCACCTAATCATCCGTTAGTTGAGGCATATTTGAAATTAACTGAGGATGATTTGTATGAATATTTTTCTTTAAAGAAATATAGGAAGAATGGTAATTTGACTAGAGGGGAGCAGGCTAGCCTACTTAAACTCCAGTCATTACAGTCCATAACCATCAAACCAGCTGATAAAGGTGGTCGGATAGTAGTTATGGACACTAGCAAATATCATGATGCTATGATTAAACTCTTGGAAGATGATTTCTATTTACAAGTTAATGAACAAATAGTGCAAGCCACTATTAGTCACGTAAACAATATGTTATTAGATATGTTGAAAGGTGATATCTTGGATCAAGAATTGTTTGACTATCTCTTTGTTAAGAATCCACTTATACCAACAATACATGGGTTACCTAAGATTCACAAAGACTCCATTGACCCACCAATGAGACCCATAGTGTCTGGTCAGGGTTGGATCACTGAAAACCTTTCTGTCTATGTTGAGAAACATTTGCGACCTATATTGAATAAGAACAAAGTTGTACTGAAAGATTCCAAACAGTTTTTAACAGATTTGTATGACTGTTTAGGTGGCATTTGTGACGTTGATAACTTGATTTTTGTAACGTTTGACATCAAGTCCTTGTTTACTATGTTACCAAATAACATAGGCCTGATTTATATCACTGAGTATCTACTCTTACATAGCGAATATACATCAGTTAAAGTAGACCTCATTGTACATTTCCTTGAACTCATTTTGAATAACAATCTTTTCACCTATGACAACAAGTTTTACCAACAGTGAGTTGGCGTAGCCATGGGCACACCTTGTGCCAACAGCTATGCAAACATGTTTTTGGCATTTTGGGAATTTGAGAGTCTCTTTAATTTAGAAATGTTTAAACAGCATGTAACTTTTTATAGACGTTTCGTGGATGATGTTTTTGTTTTATGGAGAGGCAGTGTTGATGATTTGTTTGTGTTCCATACTACATTGAACAACCTCACTGGCTATTTAACCTTCAGTATGAATCACTCTAGGGAGAAGATAGAATTTCTTGACTTGTATATAGAAAAGTTAGCATGTGGTTTGATTAATACAGGTGTCTATAGGAAACCTTGCTATTTTAATACTCTATTACAGCGTGATAGTATGCACCCACAGCATATTTTTAAGAATATCATTAGAGGCCAGGGGATGAGAACCTCTAGGCTAAATGCCACAGAAGAAGGCTTCCTAATGGAAGTGAGTGACCTCAAGATAAGGCTAGAAGAATGGGGCTATAGCTCACAAGAGATTGAGTCCAACCTCTTAGATGTCAATAAACTTAGACTGAACAGAGCAGCCCCTTATTTTGGACCAGTTATTACTGGTGCACCCATTACTGGTGGACCCATTACAATAGACAATGCTAGAGATTATAGATCAACTCATGTAAGGGTTTCTTTACCATATAGTACTGATTGTCCAGCAATCAAGAATATTATTACGAAACACTGGCCTATTCTCTGTACTGATGACACCATCGGTAAACTTGTGGGGACTAAACCCTCTTTTTTATATAGGAATAAATTAAATTTAAGGAGAATGCTATGCTATTCAAAAAGGAAGAATGGTCAATGCCTCTTGAACATACAAAACCATGTGGACGCTGTAATTATTGTAATTCTCTTGACCCCAGTCCATTTTTTGAACATCCTGACATGCACACTAACTTTAGCATACATGCTGTAGCTACCTGTGATACTACTCATATAGTTTATTTGGCAGTGTGCCAAATATGTGATGCATTTTATGTTGGCAAAACCAATCGTCATTTTAAAGACAGGATAAGAGAACATCTTTACCACATTAGGAAGGTTTCACCTCACAATGCCTTAGCTAAGCACGTAGCCCAAGCAGGTCCTGAACATTATTTTTTATTTAGAGCTCTTGAAAATATTAAACCCAGTATACGAGGAGGTGACATCAGGAACCATACTAAGAGCAAGGAGAGTATGTGGATAGTTAGATTGAGAGCAGATAGGGGTTTAGGTCTCAATGAGAGAGCCTCCATTAAACCTATGTTAAACAAACGGACGAATGTTTGTAGATTTTATAATAAATGATGGAACATATATGTTTTTACCCCTTGAAATATATTTCTTTTGACATATATATCTATATATACATATTTATTAGAGCATCTTGAGTGTTTATGGAGAGTTTTTATATGTTTTATATTTACTTTGTTATTTTATACATCTCAGCATGTTTATATGTGCATATATTTTTAAGCTTAGATTAACTCATGAATATGTAAACAAGAAGTAGCTTTTGATAGGCCAATAGGAGATGTTTTAACTGTATAAATGTAGCCTATGTACTTGAAGGTCTTTGTTACATGATCTGATGAAGCTCAAATGAATGAGTGAAAGCGCTTATCTGACCTGCAGTGGAATTAAAGTTGGATTTTAACCTGAGGATTTTGCCTTTCTTGACTCTGCATCAGCCTAGTTGCTCCTTTTGGTTTCATGAATAGTGTTTTTGAATTAGTTTTACTTGACAGGTTAGACAATGGTAGACCTGTGTTCTTTAATAAAACAATGAATTTTAATGAGCAGGATTGGGATAGACTGAATTCTTTGAATTTTCAGAATGTAAGGGTTGTAAAACATGACAAAGGGGGGGTCTTGTATTTTTCGATGAGTTTGAGTATAAAGACTACATGTTGAAATTACTTAACACTGTTAACTATGTTTTAGCCTCATTAAATTAAGTGAATCGAGCACAACAGAAAGTAAAGGTATTCTTAAATGATTTGTTTATAGAATCTAGAATTTCCTTAGATTTATATAATTATTTGTCAAGTTTAGTCCCCTCACACCCATTATTTTTGGAATCCCGAAGGTCCACATGAACTTGGAGGACCCACCCCTTCGATCCATTGTGAATGGGAGAAATTCCATTACTTATCCCATAGCGAATATGTGGACACAGTGTTGAAAAGGGTGGTCGAACAAGTTGACCATATTTGTAAGGATTCTTCGTCCTTCCTGAACAACATCAATAGTCTCGAGTATAAGGATCATGTTATATTCTTGACGATTGATGTTAAAGATATTTACACTGTTATACCTGCAGATGTTGGCATTGAATGGGTATCCAGTTTCATGATGGAGAAGGGTAGTACAACAAGGGAAATCAAACCTTTACAAGAACTTTTGGATTTGGTTTTGACTAACAATTATTTCATGTTTGAAGGGAGGAATTATTTGCAAAAGACAGGTGTTGCAATGAGCTCTCCTTGTGAGTCAAGTTTTGCCAACCTTGTGATGTCCCATTGGGAGCAACACTTTGTCTTTAATAATAACGCATATAGGGGTAATATTTATTATTATACTAGATATTTGGATGATGTTTTTTTTATGTTCGAAGGTGAAACTGAAGACATTCCAAAGTTTGTGAACTACTTGAATGATTCTACACAATTCCTGTCTTTTACTTATAGTTCAGGTACAGAGAGTATTGCATACTTGGATGTAGAATTATATAAAAAGGAGCATAGTAAAATGTTCAAAGATCCACAGGAAACCCACTTATTCAAACATATTCCTTCATTACACCAGTAGCCACCTTTACCAACAGAAGAGATCTGTTGTTAAGGGCCACTTGGTGAGGGCGGCTCGCATGGTGTCTGATGATAAGAAATTTTGGGTAGAATGTCAAACCTTGTGTGACATGTTTTTAAAATGAGGGTACCCCCTTCAATTATTGGATGAGCTGGTGTTTGAAGTGTAACGTAAGAGGGCTAATGGCATTTTTAGTCCCATTTTTACATCTAGACCCGAACTTAATGTATATTGGTACCTTGTAGTGGGCAAAATCAACCTGATAGATCAGATTTATTTAAGGTCACATTTATTACATCATTCAGTCTTGATGCCCCTATTATATGACAAATTCTGTATAAAATTGGGGTTTACTTGTTTCAGACGAAGACCTGGGTCCTATTGTTGAGTCAAGGCCTAGGATTGTATACAGAAGAGGTTCTAATCTTAAATGTCTTTTAGAGAGGGGAATGATTCCAGCAGCGAGAGCCCCTAGTATGTATAAATGTGAGAGCTGCTCTTATTACAGATTCATGGGGGTTGGGAAAACTTTTATTGTTAGAGGAGGAAAATATTTTATTAATAAATGATTTAATTGTGGATTTGAAGGGGTGGTCTATTTGGCCATCTGTAAACTTTGCTCTTGTTTCTACTTTGGTAAGAGCAATCGTAGATTTAAGGACAGGGTCTATGAGCACATTTATAGTATTAAGAAACTAAAGTTATAAAATGCGTTGGCCAAACATGTCCATGAACATCCCCAACATAGTTTTAGTTTCAGAGTGATAGACCAGATAGAACAGTATCCTGGGGGGGGGGGGGCTCTTACTCTGAAATTAGAAGTATGTGAATTATTGTGGCAAATAAAATGAAATGCTTATAACTCACCAGGGCTGAATGACATGTGCTCCTTGTCTTGTGTTTTAAACTTAAGGAGTTTACAAAGGTCACCTGGTGTAATTTTTGGACACCAGGCTTATATGATTATTAATATATGATTGTTTTGCTTTTTATGTTTTTTTTATGTTTGTATTCATAAATTAGGATTATTTCACTTGGCCCAGTCTGGTTAATTAATTGTGCCATAATGTTATTCATCACTAGTTTGTTATTTTTGACCACTGTTGTGTTACTATAATTATTACACTCTTGATTTTAATACAATATTTTTATGTACAGCTTTTAAAACTCAGTAAGGTCTTTCATGACTGTATTGTTGCTAAGTTCATATTTTAGCAAGTTCACCTTTTAGGACTTAATTAATGTAGTCATGTGATTGGATTCGTTTGTTTTTAAATGGTTGTACTTTTGTAGAGTTCTTTGTCTGAAGAAGTCTTGCTCATCAAAACAAGACGAAAGCACTTACGTTACAGTTTTTTTGGAACAATAAAATTCATCTTGTGGAACTTTATTTCTGCCAGTGGCCTTTTTTCACTTTTTTGAGGTAGTTTTATTTTTACTGGTTTGTTCATGGTTTAAAAAAGAATTGTCAGCTGCCAAAATGAGAATTCTACATTGCACATCTTAAAAATAAGGATATCACATCCAAGACCAGGGAGGTTATAGCTCCACTGTACTTGACCCTTCAGACCACTAATCACGTACAATGTTGTCTTCTGTATGTACATAACCAGACACCTGCAGTAACTGGAGAGACCACAGAGGTTTCTTACCAAGTGCATTAACAGCAAACATACCTCCAGGTTGGTTAAAGACGATGATACCATGGAACTCATCCATGTGTAAGTCACCATAACAAAAGTTAATTACCATACCATGGTTAGCTACAGGCCACCATCTATGCCTCTAGGGTCTCACACTTCTTACCTAAACCTACTAGAGGTGCTCACCATCCAACCAAGCACCCTATTTATGAGTAACTTTAATTACTCCTCTATAGACTGGGAAACAGGCAGTGGACATGCTAAAAGAAGAGACAGATGACATAGGTCAGATAAACACAAATATATCATATGCTGGAGCTCAGTACTGACATATGGCACATCTAAATTGTTATAATGTTACAGATGCTAAGGACTTACCAGGAGGTCATGTCTGAGTGTGGCCCATGGAACCTATATATAACAGGGGCATGACAATCGTGTTTCATATTCAAAATACATGACAAATGGGAGGAATAACAACATACAATACACCAGGCATATCCTTATGAGACTCCAGTACCAAGCATGTTGGCTGAAATTCAACTGTTATAGGGAAACAAAGGCATTCAGACAGCATTATTAAGCATGTACTTGCCAGAATGTACCATTCCAACAGAGGTCCAACACACATTAATACACATACAGGTTGGTTGAAGATGATGTGCATATGGCAGTTATCCTATGCAGGTGTAGGAGAACACAGTGTTAATGGGAAACCACAATAGGATTAATATCACTGGCATGTAGGAAAAAGAGGGAATGACATACAGTTACATCCTCTCTGTGTGTTGAGTGTGCTGTCTGACATAATGTTGATACTGCAGTGGAAAAATACAAAGCACAACATGTGGGTATGCAGCACAGTCATGAATACAGGCAGGCGTGCATGATGACATATACACCACAGTAACAGGATATGGTGGTACTCACATGATATACAGTGCACATGTTGGACAGATGACCCTGTGCATGAAAAGCAGTGACATTAATGTCATATAACACAGGTGTTTTACACAGTGCTGCAGCCTATGCACATGGAGAGAAACCATACCTGGTCTGTCTATGGCTCATGGCTCCTGAAGCTTTATATGTAGTTTATAATGGCAGGGAAATATCAAATATTGGTATACACCACTGGCATGGCAAGTAGCAGAGGCAGTAACAGATAATGGTCACAGTAGCAATATATGGAAACACTCCCCAGCCATGTCTTCTGCTGTGCAGAAGTGGATGGACCTGTGCAAGCAAATACAGACATTAAACATATTGCTGGAAGTGTTATGTATGTACTGCAGTTGTACAATAACATGCCATTAAACCTATGTTGGTTGTTGTCAGCATGTATGCCCCCATGTGCGTCGCACAGTTCTGGTGCTGTAACACAAAAGTAACAATACATTAACATGCATGCGAATACAATCTGTCCTGAGGTACTCTATATGCAAAAATATTCTGTAAAATACCACATATATGTGCAGCCTGGCACACCTGCTTCAGTTACACCCCCAGGTATATATCAAACCCCTCTTGTAGACAGGGATGCCAGGAAATATGTCAGCTCATCCAGGGGTTTCAATGACAGGTCACCACTGGTGGCATCTCTCAACCGATCATACTCATCCTTTGTATCTTGTTGGCTGCATGAAGGATCATGTCAGAGCATCAGTGACAACATGCTTCCCAAGATCTTTTTTGACTTTCTACAGCATTGATCATGCTGGTAACATTAGTCCACACTGCATTCCTCCAAACAGTATTTCCTACCTGTCCAAGGAGATTACATCCACACTGGCACAGTGCATCAATTATGATTTCATTCTCTTATGGAAAAAAAGTGATGCCCATAAGTCTGTTTGCCATCTGGAAGACAGTTATATGCACATGGTAAGATTCATACAGACATGATTATTTAAACAGCATATGTCAATTGACATTCCCTCTATTCATATACAAAGTGAAACTATATAAAATAGTCCCTGTTCTGTATAGTACTGTGATGTATAAAACAACACAGATTATATGAAAACAACTTCTGCAAACAACACATGGAATAGCATTATAACATGTGACATCTGTCCAGGCTGTGTGTGGGATTTCAACCCGTTACAGTGAATATCACAACAATGGAAGGCTAAACACACCTCCATTGTACCAAAAGTGGTACAAGTTTGCTACAGATCCCCCACCATGCTCCAAGATTCTCACTATACCTTTCTAAATATACTGGAAAGTATTAAGATACAACCAAACACCCTAATACTGGGTGATTTCAATTACCCTGCCAGTAACTGGGAAAACTACTCGTGTACCAACACCTTTGCCCAACGGTTCTTGGAATTCATAAATTCCAATGCCCTGGATCAACTAATCCATAGTCCAACCAGGGTCTCCAATATCCTAGATCTGGTCATTACCAACATGGGAAATCGATGCTCCACACATATGCTCACCCCTTCGTTAGTCAGGTCTGACCATAAGCTAATCACCCTTGACATCCACATCCCTCCCCCACCCCTTAGTAAGGACACCTCAGGAAAAAACATATCCAAAGCCAACTTTATGCTACTCAAGTCAGAAGTGACAAACTTCATGACACTCATGCAGACATGAACTGAAAGTTCCACTGCTGAATCCTATACTAAGGCACTGTACGAGCACATCCACTTGTGCATGAATCGTGCCATCCCAAATAGAACCAAGATGCTCTCTTCCAAAAAAGGAATCCAATTTGGTGGTTCCCCTGCCATAAACAAACTTTACAACAAAGGGAAGAAACTGTTGCAGAAAAGAGGAAAATCCCAGGATGCAAAAAACTCCATTACCAGCCTCAGTAAGAAGCTGAGATCCCTCATAAAATCCTCCAAAGCTAGTTATGAAAATAAAATTGCCAAAGATTCCAAAGACAACCACAAGGCATTCTATAGCTATATCAAGAATCTAAATGGCAATGCTCAGATCTGCTCTGAGCTACAGCAGAATGTCATTAAATACACTGATCCCAAAGATGTTGCCAATATCCTGGCAGATCGATTCAGTGCCAACTTCACCCCCCTCTCAACCCTAAAGGGCCCATCTCAATACCGAAAGATTATCAAATTCCATTAATAACAGCCACACAGGTAAAAAACACACTCTCCAAAGCTGAGAATACAGCATCCATGAGACCAGATGACATCCCGGGCTGTGTACTACATGAACTACAAAATGAACTGGTACCTCACCTAAGTGTCATGTTTAATCAAAGCCTCAACTCAGGCTTCATGCCCACTGAATGGTGCACAGCTACAGTTATCCCACTCCACAAGGTGGGATCCACCTTGGATCCTGGGAACTACTGCCATGGCCCATCAGTCTGATTAGCCTGATCTGCAAGGTCATGGAATGTATTATCATGGAACTTATAAACAAAGACACTGGCAATCTTCAAACACTGGACCCCACCCAGTTTGGGTTCGAGAAAGGCAGATCTTGACTCCTGAACCTGATTGACTTCTTTGAATCAGTCTCCAGAGCTGTGGATGAGGGCAAGGGGGTCCACACAGCCTATCTGGACCTCACCAAGGCCTTTGACACCATCCCCCACTCTGGAATCATAGATAAACTTACTAAGGTGGGCATTAATCCCTACGTCACTCTATGTGTTGCTAACTGGCTTACTGACAGAACCCACACTGTAAAAGTAGCCAACTTCAAATCCAGCTCCAGACAAGTGACAAGTGGAGTACCTCAGGGTTCAGTCCTGGGACTGCTCTTGTTTGGCATCTACTTCTCTGAATTACAGGCCAACACTAATGGACTCTGGCTAACAAAGTTCGCAAATGACTGCAAACTGGGAGCCATTATTGAATCCCCAAATGATGTGGATATTCTACAAAAGTGCCTTACAGAAACAGATGCTTGGTGCCAGAGCCATGGGCTCAAGCTCAATGCCAAAAAATGTATAATTATCCCCTTTGTGAAGAAACATATAACCATGAATTACCACAAAGGTGCCTTACACTAAACACCGAAAGTGTGATAAGAGACTTAGGGACACAGGTGGACAGTGGTCTCACCTTCGATAACCTCATCACCACAACAGTCAGGAAATCCTTCTATGTGGCACATTTCATCACTAAGGAATTTTCATCCAGAAAAAAGGAGGTCATTGTCCCACTGTACTCATTCCTCATTAGACCCATTATAGAATACAACGCCCCATTTGGTATGTACCTCTCAAGACATCTGCAACAACTGTAAAGGCCGCAGAAATACCTCACTAAAAGAAACACAGGCCTAAAGCAGATGCCCTATGCTGACTGTCTAAAAAACTCCAGCTATACTCTGTCAAATATCGTCTACTCAGAGGTGATCTCGGCTTAACATACAAGGCCATATCAAACCCAGAGCTGTTGGACGTGCTACATTTATCAGAGCCACATGCTCTAGGGATTTAAACCTTGTCATCACAATTAACAAAACATGCTAGAGGGATAGGTTCCTGACCCAGAGTCTCCCCAGACTCTGGAATAGACTGCCCATACATGTCAAGCAGAGCGCCTCTGTGTCCCTCTTCAAAATTAACCTTGACGATTGGATGGGAGATAGGAAATTCACCCTGGGGATCACGTCAGTCGTGCTAGACAAGGGTCCAGGGAAGTAAATATTGTGGGAAGAAATAGACAGGGAATTGTTATGGATAGGCTTGTGTAGGCCCTAGGGCCGATATCCTAATACCAACCTATGAACCTATGAACATGCTCAGTACAATATGAATGGACTTCACACATTAACATGCTCATCATAATAGTATGGGTATGCACAAACCAATGCTGTAGGATGTTTGTCAGACACAACCATAGTTCATGAGACACATCCTAATGATGGCATGTACTTTCATTAGATGGTATGCAACATGAGTTTGTACAGAAAACCTGTGGAAAACAAGCAGTCATGGTAACAGGAACTATTATGCATGAATAGCTACATATTGACACAATCAATAGTGAGCTGCTAATGATATCCCCATTTTATCTGTATGAGATGAAATTCACAACTACTACTACATTACTCTTATCAGAAAGTACCTGTACATTAGCAATTGTGCAACTTACAGAAACTGATAGAAAGCCTTGTTATCCGTAAGCATACCACAGACAGTACAAGGTAACCTTCAAAAAGCTGACCTAAACAAATTAGAAACTTGTTACAACAAAGTGACCAGGTTCACTACTGCGACCCATACCTCCCAACCATCTCAAATTACTCAGTTTTTACGCGTTTTGAAGTCCAAATGAAGGAGTGCCACGATTCCCAAGTGGCACCCCTTCATTTCCGATTTTTTTTCTTTTGTTTTTTCCTTTTTTGCTCTTTGAGCTGACGTCATCATGTGCACGATGACGTCAGCTCTACCAGCCTGTTGGAATTGAACTCAAGGAACTCACATCGTGCATGCATTTCCAGCTAGCCTGGCTGTTGCTCTGTGAGCGGGAACAGCTACTGAATGGATGACTTGCAGTAAGGAAATTTTTGGACCTGCAGAAATCGGGGAAGAGGGAGTATGTGATTTATAAATGCGGATTATGTTCAGGGAACAGACTGGATCTGCCTGCAATAAGGAAACTTTACTTTTGAATTAGCTTCAGTCAGGGAAGAGGTACTGCACACTTTACTTTTGAATTATCTTTGGTTGGGGAAGTGTGTGTGTGTGTGTGTGTGTGTGTGTGTGTGTGTGTGTGTGTGTGTGTGTGTGTGTGTGTGTGTGTGTGTGTGCGTGTGTGTGTGTGTGTGCATGTGTGTGTGTGCAGGGTCATAAATATGATCAATAGATTTACTCAACACATTTTTTCTAATTACAGATTTTTATGTTATACCTGTAGTTCATAATTCAGGCATGCCCACTTTACTCGGTAGCTTTATGTCCTCAGATGGTTAATGAGTGAATCAAGCATTCCTTATACAGGTCCCAATCACGTTTCACGCTACTTGCATTGCCTTATCTCATTTCTTAGTTTTAGACATACTGCTGATCATTGTAGTTTAGCAGGTCAACAGCTTTTCCATTTCTTTTAAGTAAAACCTTTTATTTTAATTAAGTATGCAGTAATTAAACTTGTCTGTCAGATTCCATCTTTGCAGTCCAGAAAATGTTCACTGATACTCTTCTAGAAAAGATCTGATATTATCTGACTTGCTGTGCATAAGAAGCACTGTGTGTGTATGTGTGTGTGTGTGTGTGTGTGTGTGTGTGTGTGTGTGTGTGTGTGTGTGTGTGTGTGTGTGTGTGTGTGTGTGTGTGTGTGAATAACTTTACTTTTGAATTATCTTGTGGTTGGGGAAGAGGTACTGCAAACTTTACTTTTGAATTATCTTCGGTCGTGGAAGTGTGTGTGTGTGTGTGTGTGTGTGTGTGTGTGTGTGTGTGTGTGTGTGTGTGTGTGTGTGTGTGTGTGTGCCCCATGGAATTAATTGTTTCTTAACCTTCAATGGACTTAATTTGACTTTGAGCTGTTGCTAAAATTATATTTTACTGGACTATTATTCAAGGTACATGGGTGGCTCATTTTGTATGTGCTAAACACCACTTACCCCATTTTCTCATTAATTTAGTTATTTCTTTATTTGCTCAGTTAATTGCTAACAGAGTATGTGAACTAGGGAAATGGTCCTTCTTAGAGCATTTTCAGCCATGTAGCTTTCTATCAGTTTAGCAGGTTGAGGAGACCCTGGGGAGGTGGAGATATGCTCTAGGGAGAAGAGGGATGAAGGTCAGCAGGAATAAGACAGAATATGTGTGTGTGTGAATGAGAGGGAGGATAGAGGAATGGTGAGGATGCAGGGAGTAGAGATGGTGAAGGTGGATGAGTTTAAGTACTTGGGATCAACAGTTCAGAGTAATGGTGAGTGTGGAAGTGAGGTGAAGAAGAGAGTACAGGCTGGGTGGAGTGGGTGGAGAAGAGTGTCAGGAGTGATTTGTGACAGACGGGTACCATTAAGAGTGAAAGGGAAGGTCTACAAGAGGGTAGTGAGACCAGCTATGTTATATGGGTTGGAGAAGCTGGCATTGACAAAAAGGCAGGAGTCAGAGCTGGAAGTAGCAGAGTTAAAGATGTTAAGAGTTGCACTGAGTGTGACAAAGATGGACAGGATTAGGAATAAGTATATTAGAAGGTCAGCCCAGGTTGGATGGTTTGGAGACAAAGTCAAAGAGACAATATTGCTTTGGTTTGGACATGTGCTGAGGAGGGATGATGGGTATATTGGGAAAAGGATGCTAAGGATGGAGCTGCCAGGTAAAAGGAAAAGAGGAAGGCCTAAGATAAGCTTTATGAATATGGTGAGAGAGGACATGCAGGTGGTTGGTGTGACAGAGCAATATGCAGAGGACAGATAGAAATGGAAACTGATTATCTGCTGCCGCGACCCCTAACAGGAACAGCTGAAAGAGAAGAAGAAGCTTTCTATCAGTTTGCCTATGGAGGTGGTTATACAGTGAATTATTATGGCTATTTTTTAATTGATTGGGCAGTCTTTGATTATATGAACATAAGCTGATTAAGAAATTCTGCATTATTATTGATTCCCCGGGACTATAAGATGCAGTGATTAACGACCTGTAGAAAATGTTGGTGCAAGTCTGCATTTAAACATAATTTATGTAATTAATTTACCTTAATAAACTGAACATAGCAAGAGTCCCCTCTGGCACCTTTTTTCTATATTAGTTGATTAGAAGAATTCATAGTTGATACAAAGTTCATACATTCATTATTTTGTATATGATCTCCCGATTTCTTTGCCAAATTGTTGCTATTTCCTGTCACATTTATTAGAAATTATTAAGATAAAGGGAAAAGTTATAGGCTACAAGATAATGCAAGGAAATCAAAATAAAGTTTTCTCAGATGAGTAATTTCTCCTTAATGGGGGCAATACTTTCAGTTACTCCTAGGGAAATTAAATATTTAAAGGAAATGTTACGTATCCAAAAAAAAAAAAACACCACCTTGCAGAATCAGTCCAAAGCTATTTATTATGGCAAATACAGAAGCATTGACAATATTAACTGAAGAATGTTGGGTTACCTGCTGAAACCTGCTTTTTTGCCTATGTTTGGGCTCTTCTGGCTTCTTTTTTGACTTTCTTGTTTCTATACTTGCCATAATAAATGGATTTAGACTGATTCTGCACAGTGATTCTGTTTTTTTTGCTTTGGATATTTGGATTTGCTGAGTGCACCCTTGCATTTTTGTGGAAGCTTTCATGAGATTGGGGTGTGTAAATGTTACACAGACAGCCAATGAAAGTTGCATATAAAATTTGTACTGTGGTATTTTGGGAAAAAAACTTCAGGTTAAGTACGAAGGTACAGATCTCTGAGTTGGTACAATAATGATAAATGCAGTACTTAATCTACTTCTCAGCAGTGATGATGTTTACTTAATTTTAATTTATTCATTTGGTCATCACTGCAGGATTGAATTCATTAAATAATGACAGTCAGTTGAATTTCAGACTTCATATTCTTCAGAAAATAAATGGTAACACAAAACCTTTTATTCTAGTAATTTTCTAAGTTTATAAGCTCAGTATTTCAAATTTGTTCCTATTTTAGGGCTGTATTCCCCTATTATTGGCTTTGTCCAGGTTTTTTGTGCTAAAAGTTGAGAGCTATGGTGAGAAGTGAGAACTGAATTTGTATTACGCCATTATTGGCATTGTCCAGGTTTTTTGTGTTAAGAGGTTGAGAGCTATGGTGAGAAGAGAACTGAATTCACTAGATGATAGCCATTTAAGTTTCTGTCTTCCTATCTTTCAAGAAACTGCTGATTTGGCATAGTGATATGTTGCTCTGATTGTAGTGTGCAGGGTCCTGGTTTCAATACTTGTCAGTGAAATGCATGGTTGCATCACAACATTTTATTCTAGCAACTTTCCCAAATCATACAAGCAATGTTTAAAATGTGTCCCTGGTTTTTGGCCTTTTGTCCCCCACTCCTCCCCAAAAAAAACTGAAATTGAAAATAAGTGTGAGAAGCTTGCAAGATGCCTATGGCTTACACTACTGTCATTCTATTTATAGTGTGGGTGTGGAAGTAGATTTTTATGATGGAAATGTTGTGAATTGGGCAGTTTTGTTATTATTGGTTCATGCATTTTGTTTCATTGCCTACAGCCTACTGGAAAAATGTTCAAACAGTAAATTTAAAATGCGCTCTATCTAACAAGTGCGCTGTATTATACAAGGAATATAATTTAATAAAGTCAGGAAAGTGTATCAAAGAACACATGTATGTTTCTTGTTTTGTGTGCAAGGGGCCAATTATTTGTAAACAGCCCAAAGGTAATCTTTATCCACCACTGGCAAGCTGTATTTTCTATGGATGTGGTGTGGGTTTCAATGCTGTTTCAGTGAATGTGAGTTTCAAGGGCAGAGATGTTTTAATGCCAACTATTTTCACTGTGAGACAGTACTGCTTTGTTTAACAGATGTCTGTTAGTGTTTGTGCATTGTGCTGTAAAAATGTAAAAATAAAATCCAAATAATCATTGTAGAAGTAAAGCAGTATGCACACATTAGTGTTTATGGTAAATGGGGCAAAATAGCCAGGTAATGGGACATTGGAATGGCTGCAGGGGGACTCTGGTGCCATATTTTGGTTGTCTGTTCTTCAGTTTGTGTTTTAAAGTTGGTATCCCACAATTCCATTGGAGTGGGCGGGGTTACGTAATTATATATGCAAATTATATGTTAATCAGTGTACAGATTTGTACCTGTTTTTCATGGGCCTTGTCCAGATTGTTGATGTTTCCAGGTTGAGAGGTATGCTGGGACCCCACACAGAACCCACCATTGCTAGCTCTCAAAGAACTAAACTGGTTCAAGCTACCTCAACTGCTAAAATTTAATCAATTGACAATGACACACAAATTATACTACCATCCAACCAAACCTCTGGCACTTCAAAATTTAACCACACCTTATTCTTCTACTAGAACCTTAAGACCAACTTCATAGAACCACCTAGAAGTCACCAAACATAACAATGAGGCTAGAAAATCTCTTCTCAGTTACTCCATCTTAAAAGCATGGTATACTCTACCTAGTCAATTAACTTCCAACCCCTCTAACACTCAATTTAAAGAACTACTCAAGGAATACTATATGAATACCTTGTTATGCTCTTGTGATTCCCGTCACCAGGTTAAACTACCACTCAACAGTCTATATCCTACAATAACTCCATATGCTTGCTACTAGGATGCATGTCACATTCAAGTGTATTTTTTGTATCTTTATGCATGACACAAAGGAAGTCTTAACAACTTTTTTATATGTATTTTATATGTAAAACACCACACTATAGAACAAACCAGACCTCACACCACAAGTTCCAGGCCAGATGAATTCACTCAGTTTAGTACACAGACTGATTTATTAAAATAAAAAAAATAACTTCTGCAGTAAAAGTTAACAGCAAGACATCAAACTCTTATACCATTACGGGCAAATAACACTTCTCTGGTGCCTCGGCTTTCAGAAAAGCCTTTTCAGAGTACATCTTTCTGTTGGAAAGCATACACTTTAATACATGCATTTGATCAATTAAATAATCATCCAATTAAGAATTCTAACTTTTAATATTCTTTTTAACCTTGTTATATTAAATGCTTCCAAGAGAATCCCCTATTCGAACCTCTTGGAAACATTGTATCATATTTTAAAATACACATTGCTTCCTTCATTCTTAAATGTTCCTTATTTGTTTCATCAGTACTAAACCTAGTATTTACTTGTACCAAAACAGTTGTCTGTAACCCCTGTAGGTCTCCATTATGGTGTTCCTTAAAGTGCACAACTACAGGACTCTGAAATCTTTGGTTCTTGATGTCCCTTATGTGCTCTTTTAATCTTGCAGCAAAACCTTTCTTGCTCTCTCCAATATAAAATAATCCACAAGGACATTTTTAAACTATATATAATCTTTTCACTATTGCAAGTGAAGTTTCCTCTTCTATCAAAAATGTTTCCGTTAATGCTTTCAAAACTATCAACTATGTGTTTGCATACTGTGCAATTGTCAGATGGAAAAGTTCCATATCTCACTATATTATTTTCTATATTTTTGGTCTCTCAGATTTTCCATGTACTAACATGTCCTTAAGACTCCTGCCTCTTTTATATGAAAAACAAAGTTTAACATTTTTAGGCAGGATTTTCCTTTCTGTATATAGAACCAGTAATACCTAATGATTTTCTTTAAAATTTTAGAAAAATTAGTATACGTAGACAAAAAATATAACTCACTTTCTTTTTCCTCTGCACTCTTTTTCTGCATTATTATGTTCTGTGCTTTAGTCACTTTTTTCTTCATTACTTTATTATACCTGAGTCATACTTTCTCTGGCTCATAGCCCCTTTCTATAAACATATTAGCTGTAGTTTGAACTTCCTTCTCACAATCCTTCCTGCCACTGCATAAATGTTCAACCCTTATTTTATATGTAGTAAGTTCTAAACTATCTGATCTGTCATTAATATGTATGTTTGTTATTACTATAGCTATGTATGTATTGTCTTTCATTTATCATGTTAATCCAATGTCACTCCCCCAGATTCACTAAACGTTCATGCAGGACTAGCTTAGTCCTGTACAGAAGCGATTGTTTAGGAGCAGCACAGAAGCACGCTGTGCATATTAATGAAGATGTGCTGCCTGAGTTCCTAAATGGACACAGAGCATGTACGAGTGTGGGGGGCGTGTATGAGAGCAGAGTTCTCAGAATATACATGCCCCTGCAATCAAGAACAGCAGTTTAGCAATAAGAATGATCGAGATCACTCATAGGTGGTTGCATACCTCCAGCAACATTCCCCCCAAGTTTATAAGAGCGATAGCTAAAATATAAAATATAAACAAGTTAATTTTTTTTTTATCAAACAGATAAAATTTAAACGTAGGTGCATGGGTTTTCCCATTGCTTAGCTATGTATACTGCAGCTTAAATGGCACAAGAGGATAAATATCAAGATATATGCAAATGAAGCAATACTGCAATAGTGTAATGGGCAGAGCATTCGTCTTATGAGCAGTTATTCCTGGTTCAAGTCTCACTTCAGTATATTCCATTTTCCATTTCAAATCACTTTATGAACAATATATTTTGTTGCATAACCTAATAAATAACATATATTTGTGAACTAGAGTACTGCATTAAAAGCAGATGTGAGGTGTCATTGTAATAATGTTGTAAAATCCATAGATAAGCACAAGTGCCCCATACAGTATATGTACACATGAATCAGGGATACAAATCGAAGGTATAATGTGTATGGAATGATAAATCCATAGTGTCCAAATCCACCACCTTCCCAAGAACCATTTTACATTTCTGACTAAATTAGTTTGGGGGTAAGCACGAGTAAGCACTATTAAGGAGTAGTAAGCGGGAGTAAGCATATTTAAGCAGTAGTAAGCGGGTTTAAGCCCGTTTGCATGGGGGTAAGCAATGCGCACACAAGCTAATCAATATTGAAGCTAACTCTGTGTAAGCATATACAAGCAGGCATTAGCACTGATTACCTTCGCACAAACCAGCACAAACTTGCTTATAATTACTTAAAAGTGCTTTAATCACACTGTATGCAACAGCCGCTGTTCTGGCCAGAAACAAAATAAACACTCCTTGAAGGTCTTGAGCCCTGGACCCTGTACACTATAGTTAACCAGTAAGCCATCACAGCAGTACATAAGACTGAGGTATCACCAAACAGATCTCACTATAAGAATATTAAACTTAACATGTGAAAGGAATGCATATACAGTTTTATGTTGTATAACCTACTACATAACACAAATATGTGAAATGGAGTACTGCATTAAGTCTGTGAGGTGTCATTGTGATAAAGTGTTGAAATCCCCTAATAAACACAAGAACCCCATACAGTGTACATACACATGAATCATGGATACCAAACACATATATAACATGTAATGAATAATAAATCAATGCCAAATAACAAATAGTATACAAATTAAAATTCAAGCAATACTAAACCATGCACAGTCCTGCTTATTAGGTGTAAGCAATATGTAGGCCAGCTAAATCTGTTTGCCCATTGGTATACCCCTTTAAGCAATGCCAACCATAGGTAAGCAGGTTTGCCCATAGCTTAGCATTTTCAAAACCATCCAATCATGGCAAAGTGTGGGAAATCTGCCCTATTTAAACCCAACAGGTGGGAATACATCTCATAACTGGTTGCAGCGTCCTCCTGTAGGCACTATGACTGGTATGGGAGAGGTAGTGCACTTTTGGGCACAGCACTGGGGCATCCAGGAGTCCAAAGTCATGGCAGGACTCCTTGTTAAAGACCATGACCAGAGATTGCTGCAGGGCCAGTACCAGGGTTCCCAATATAAAGTGGAAGCCTGGGACCATCAATCCCGTGACCTCACCAGTGCCACTGGCATACCTCAAACTGGTGAGCAGGTCAGGCATCACTATGCTGACCTGAAGCAGAGAAAGGGGGATCTCTTTGATCAGTAGATCCAAGAGGCTAGGAGGACCGGGGATGTCTCAGCTGTGTGTATCAGTCCACTACCTGTTTAATTGCCAGCTTATGTTTATTATGGGCAGGTATGGCTAAATATTCCTCTTATGTCTTTGACATTGGCAGATGAGTGGGCTGGGAAATGGGAAGCCTATGCCTGTAGATTGCAGTAGTTGCATTGCGTGTCAGGTTAGTAATACTCTTACATGTACTGTCATAAGAAATATATCTAAAAGCAGTAGTAAGTTAATTACCAGTATAAAACCTGTATTGTTTAACACATGTACTGAATACACCAGAGAATATGGCAGGAAGAGTCTCATATAGGTTGTATGTAAATAAAAGGTTAACAGCCTGACAATAAAGGTCGAACTGCTGGATGGCATGTGTATACTTTGGTATCATATGGTAATGTAGAGTTGCAATCTCTTAATAGTACTGTTGTATTAAGCACTGTTGCCCACACTGTGCTACATAAATAAAATGTGTAGGAATGTCTGTATATGACTTTTTTAATCACAAGAGGTCATATTGTACAACTGAGAGAGACTTAGACAGAAAACAGTGAAAAGATAGACAACGTGGTCCAAATAGCACACTCAACTGAGATATGAACTGTTGTATTTTCAACACACACAGCCATGGTTCAAATCCTGGGAGTGCTAGTAAGCTGTATGCAGAATCATACCCCACAACTGTACAGATATGTCCAGAATGTCCAATTAATTGGCCCATATCTGCTGGCTGTCACCCTGTCCCCCTGGCAAATCAGTGGGATGATTCCCAATGTTTAGGCAGCAAATAATGACATCCAACTTATTGTCAGACATCTATAAGAACAAACCTGTCACTTTAGCAACTCTCCAAAATGTTATGAGTGTAATAAGCCAAGTATGTCCTGTCTTCACCCTCATGTTGTGAAGCTGTGACCAGAGTGTGTGCAGTAACAGAGTGAAACATATGTGCATAATACTAATGTGGAATCTGGTAATATGTGTGGCAACATTCAGGTAGTGCTAACAAACATTGCCCCCACAGGTCTGTCGGATACGAAAACCGTGCCTAGAAATAAAAAAATTGAAATCCTGGACTGGTACTGTTTACTCTGGTACTGTATGGCATTGTTAGTGTTGCAGTTGCTCTGAATAATAATAACGTATTACTCATCACTGTCATCCACACTGTACTACGTAATAAAACTATCTAGGAAACTCTGTATAAGAGTGTTGTAATTACAAGGTCAGATTGTAAAAACCACGGGAGACTTATAGACAGAAATAAGAGAAGAGATACACATCAATATCTATATAGCACACTCAACTGTGATGGACACTGTTTTATTTTTAGCAGACACAGCTATGGTTTGAATCCTGGGAGTGCTAGTAAGCTGTATGCTGAATCATACCCCACAAGTGTACAGAATTGTCCAGAATGTCCAATTGATCATCCCATATCTGCTGGCTGTTACCCTGTCCCCCTGGCATATCAGCGTGTTAATCTCTGACACATAGACAGCATTTAATGTCATATAACTGACTGTCAGGCCTGTACATATTTGGAAAATGTCAATGAAAACAAACCTGTCATTGTACAACTCACCAAAGGTTTATGAGGGCAATAGTCAAAATATGTCCTGGTTTCACCTGCATGTGGTCAAGACATGCCCACAGTGTGTGCAATAAGAGATGGACAGGTATGTGCATAACATCAACCTGGAATCTGGGAGTATGTGTAGAAACAGTCAGGTAGTGTTAACAAACAATAACTCCACAGATATACCAGGTAAGAGGTGTATACTGCAGGTAAACCTCATGTATATAGTTGTCTACATCCATACCACTGTCCAAACTAAGTTCATAGGGTAGTGTACTAATACCTGTAAGGTACAGATCATAGCACTGACTAGGAAAGTAATGAGAACTACAGGAATATACTAGTTGTTAATTGACATCTTTCGCCCCTCCACCATATCTGCACAAATAAACTAAATACACAACTCAATGGGTATGTGCTCCATTAAATCTACAGTTGGGACATATGTCCTATTGTTTGATAAATATTTAAATTTGTTTCTATGCATGTGCCATGTTAACATACTCCCACATTGGTGGCATGCTGCCATCAATGTAGCTGCATGCTGTTGTAATGGCCACTGTGGTTCCATATATGAATGTGTTCTGTTTGCTACGCAACTGTTCCATATCTGGTGTGTCGGGCTAATGGGAATATCTATGCATGCTGTTATACCTAATACTGAAATGTGTTGACTATTACTAACCCACATATATTATAAAATTGAAACAACATAGCATGTTTGGGAAGGCCAGCAGACCTACCTCTCCCACCTCATCGGCCATGGCACCGGTCACCAGCATGTCTGGGGCGAACCCTGGGACCTCATTGTCCACTGGTCCTACACCACCTTCAGGTGGAACTGCCTAAGGGAATGGTACTCACCCCCCAAGGAGTGGGTGTAGACAGGACAATGTCACCCATCACCAGGTCCGGTGTGTGGTGCATAAAGAGCTCCACAGGGACTTTGGAGATCTGCTATGCCAGCTTGAGGGACACGTGGCACAACTAGAGGGTTGGCCTGGCCCTCCTACTCAGCCCCCAGCACAGCCACCTTTGGGGCCTTGATGGCCTTGAAGGTGCAGTGGTGACTGCCCATGGGTGGGGACCTCAGTACCACTGTTTCCACTAGGGGGCTCATGGCCTTCCAACTTCCAAACACCTCTACCCATCCAGTGTGTTTACCCCCTACATGTGTCATATACCACCCCTGTATGCTGTCTTGAATGTCTTGTCTGTTATTCTACCCAGCTTACCTCCTGAAATATACCTACTATCCCTCCCCAACATCCCACTCTCACCTGAAAAAAAAGGACAATCTGTTCCCCAAAAAAATCTTGCCCCATACATAGCTGTCCTCTTCGCACGTGTCCATTGGACACATGTAATCTGCTCTAACTGGCTTCACAACATATTATTGTTGTCCTCACCCCTGTCTCAGGGGTTGAGTGCCCAAATCTACCTCCAAATCAGTGTATATGCACAGCTGTTGCTGTAGAAGAAATGGGCAGCTATGGACCTTCCCTCCACCTGTCCTGCACATACCTAACTATTTTTCGTATTGTTTCCCTCTTTGGGCCACTTTTTAACCACTTTCCTATAAATCCTTTTTCATTTCTTTTAATGAAATTAGCATGGGGGTTATTGGGAGTAAGCACTTTTAAGCAGCAGTAAGCGAGTTTAAGCCTGTTTGCACGGGGGTAAGCAATGCCTACACAGGTTAAGCAATTGAGAAGCTAAATCAGTATAAGAAACTGTAACCGGAAGTTAGCAGTGCTTACCTCTGCACAAACCCACCTAAACTCACTTACAACTGCTTAAAAGTGCCTTAATCACTTTGTATCCAACAGCCCTTGTTCTGCTCAGCAACAAAATAAACAGCCTCTGCAAGGGTTTTGAACCCAGGACCCTGTGCATCATAGCCAAAGTGATTTATCACTAAGCTATGTCAGATATACATAACCCTGATATTTTCAGATGTATCATCCAACACAGTCATTCAACAGTACGGGAAATGTATTATACATGTAGATGTATGTGTGTGTGTGTGTGTGTGTGTGTGTGTGTGTGTATATATATATATATATATATATATATATATATATATATATATATGTATATATATATATATATATATATATATATATATATATATATATATTTACGGTTGATTATTAAAATCTCAAAAGTTAAAAAAAAATAGGTACTTATGAGAGAAGTGTTTCTCCGAAAGTACACATCACCTAATGGCCCTAATGTCGAAAAACAGATGTTAATGCTGAAAATGTCAAACATTACATTTTCGGCACTTAACAGCAATCCCACCCTTCGCGTAACTCCCTAACTAGGAAACCTACCATCCCATTTATGCAGAGGGGCAAGCCCCCCTGCACCCCCTTAACTATATATTCCAACTCCGACATCGCACTACAGTGAGGAAAGGAATGTATTTCCCTTACCACACTGTTCTGAGATCCCTGTACATAATCAATCGTTATATTTGCGAATGCACAGACCATTCACAAATATTCCATTCGATTACATGGCCGGCACACATAGAAACTATTTGAACATCTGTAGTTCACATAGTTCATAGGCCTGCAATGCTACGCCGACTTTATAATAGTAAACCTATCTATACACACACACACACACATATATATATATATATATATATATATATATATATATGTATATACAGATATATTTCTATAGATATAAAAGAGAACATAAATACATATATGATCAAAGGCACCGTTAATGGGGGTGAGGGGGCCCAAGCTAAATTCGTCTTGTAAGTATTGATATCACCCCCTCCCCCACAGCTAAACAGATCTGCCCTGCAATACAATACCAAATTTTGCAAGTCCTATACCCAGGACCCTACACAACATGGGCACAAGACATTAACAGTGATCCATCCCACCAATATGATGTCAGGATAGTATCAATAATATATCATGCAGTACAGTCTGGCTACCATAGGGAATGTACAATGTGGAAGCAATAAACATTCCAAAGGTACATATACACAGACACACACGCATATATGCAGATACACACACATATATATATATATATATATATATATATATATATATATATATATACAAATACATATACATAGATATATATGTAACTACACATACACAAACAGAGATATATATATAGGAAGATACATATTTAGAGGGTGCACACCATACTGAACAGCCAGTATTCCTCCAGTTGACACCTTATCAAATGGACAGTGTATGACTCATCCATACAAAATACAATTGTTGCCTGAAACATATACCCACAGAGAAGTCGAAGGATATGACACCACACACAGGTTTGCATACATAAGAAAGCTTTATTTGTGTATGGTTACAGTTGTATATGCCATGTAATATAGCTGTTTAGACTTTGAAATACATATAAACTGATTAATGAAACTCTCAAGCTGATCATTTTATACAGTAATCTGAAAGCATAATATATGTCGCTGTCCAGGCCAAGGCCTGCAAGCAGTACAGCAGTATTTATTTATTTATTTATTTTACATTTGTTGACCGGGAAAGTCCGACTAGGTTCCACAGATCCTGTTTTCAGCGGAGGCCCGGGAAGAAATGCTCCAGACAACTAAAGACAGACTTGGCCACAGGATAACAATCAATCAACAGTGAGTAATGCAGATGGGGTCTATATTATAACATCGAACTGTCAAAACTTTGAATGTTATAACATCAAACCAGAAACCTCGGAGACTGACAATATTGAATCCATGGAACATCGAATTCTTTCCCAGGGAAAGAATTTGGTGGGCTGTTTCCACTGCTTCGGTATTTCCTCCACTGCGGTGTGATCTCAGAGTTGGTATATTTAAGTATAGGGGGTGTGGGGGGTGTGGGGGGCAAAGCCCCCCACATTCGAAATAGTTTACATTAGAAATAGTTTGTAGTGTTTGTGTGTTTCATGTTTTGTACTGGAACAGCGATTTTTTCCCAGGGAAAAAATAGCTGTTCTCAGTCTTCGGGGTTTTCAGCTTTCGTGGTTTTGGGTTCGATTTTTTGACACTTCAATGTTATAATATAGACCCATGCAGATGCATAGTCCAGCAGCCTCTAACTACACTCTGTACTGAATCCCTAGGGGGGAAAGATTTAAGCTGACACAATGGGCTGTATCTGTTACATAATAATGCATAACTGAAAACATCGCAATCACACTGACAAACAGAAAAGTCTGTATGGCAGTAAGCAGTAGGCCAGCAATGTTCCCAAGGTGAAATGTATGGTAATGTACAGCCATATACCTTAAGGTGGCTTACTACTGATATCCCTCACATGTTGTAACAGCCTAGGTTATTTATGGTGCATACCCCATAGACAGACTTACAGGAGCATATAACACTTTTACATACTGACCTCTGGACTGCAGAAGGGCACACATGTTTTGTGCAGCTGCAGCCCACATATATATGGAGCCTACCCCACAATATGTGTGGGGGCCACAACAGAACTGGTATGATGGCAGGAATGGCAGCATGACATAAATCACAGGCCACTACATAACAACAGCTTACTGGATGTCATATGGACAAAGCCTGGTATGTAGCTGAAGGACAGAGGCCAGAACACAGGCCCATATGTGAAATAGTGTTGTCATACATTGAGTAAGTTGTTGGTGTTACAGGATAGTCTGCAACATACCCTTAGTCAGGAATATGAAGTCAGAAACAAAATGGATGTAGCTATGTACTGATAGCACTCAACACACACACTGCCAGTGATATATCTGACACAAGACCTGTGTGGTGGACAGACAAAACATAACAAGCACACCTCTGTCCATCATGTGGATAGGCCACCAGTTGAGAGCTATGCAGACAGACTGCATTCCATGTTAAACTAGTATGTACATACAAACCCTGTAACACTGGTGCTATACAATGCATATAACAACACTACTCACACTCTGTCTGTAGTATTGGAGCCTTATACAAATATGTAGCTTACCTAAGTCTGCAAGTCCTCT
>NC_056729.1:809513826-809623826 GCF_019279795.1 Protopterus annectens
ATTATGTTGGCCTGCATAACCACAGTTATGAGCAGGTCCGGCATCGTTGAAGTGGCCTACTTCGCAATGCTTATTGGCGTGCTGCAGTACTCTGGGAGGATCACCTCGCAACGGGGGGAGGTCATGCCATCCATCCCTCCCTGACATGTGTTGAGGAACTCCTTGCCAGCCTTGTGGCACCTGCCTGCCTGCACACACAACAACTGGCAGAGAGTATAGTGGAGGTGGGTGCTACCCACACACCGGCAGAGGAGCATGCAGGTAAGGCCACAGGGCACATCAGTAGACCACTTTTGCATATACATCTGCATCTGTACAGGAAGATCATGCATATGTGAGATGACATATATATAGTCTGTTGCTGAGTAGTAGTAATACACAGACGTGCATAAGCTGTAGTATTGTGGACTTGTACTGTTGATGTACCATAATGCTGCACCCACCCTGTACAATGTCACAGCTGTGACTACTGACATCACATCTCTCACACACTTATGTAGGTCCCTCTGGTATACCTCCAAGGCAGCAGCCTGCAGCTGGTGTGTATGTTTTTTGTTCAGGCTTGCCAATACACCAGTCATGTTATGGCTATGGTATATTGCATGCACACATTTAACACCTACCCATAATATATGCCATACATGTTCACGTACTGTTGCTGTTAACTGCACTGCATCACAGTGGTGACCATGATGGTGTATCTGAAGGGTATGTCAGACTCCTGCAATGTAACTAACATCTTGTTATTGCAAAATGTGTCCACAGAGATGAACATAATGGTGGGACAATGGTTCTACATCACCCTTATACAGTGCTACAACAGTGTATATACCAGTATTACAATGGTAACTGTTACAGATCTACACAACAGCATATCATAATACTGCAGTCTACAACCCTTAAAACCTGCAATGTGGTCCCAACATGAGCAATGAGTGTGTAATATGGAATCGTAGGTTAGGGCAGCAAATATGGGGAATACATACCCTCAAAAACACTGGAAGCATGTGTGTGCACACACTCCAGATAAAATATAGTGGAAGCAGCTGTTGAGGTACTGACTAGAGCATGTGACTGTGAGCGTTTGGGATTCTTTAAGTGTAGCATGTCCAACATCTGTGAGTTTGACATGGCATGATATGTTAGGCAGAGATCGCCTCTGAGAACACAATACGTGACACAGCATAGCTGGATGATTTTTAGACAGTCAGTATAGGGCATCTGGTTTAAGCCTGTGGTCATTTCGTGAGTTATGTCTGCAGCCTCTCTACATGTTGCAGATGTCTTGTGAGGTACATATGTAATGGGCCATTGTAGTCTGTACTGGATCTACTGAGAGATGACTAAAGTGGGACAATGGCCTCCTTTTCCTGGATGTAAAGCCTTTAGTGGGAGGTGTGCCACAGAGGTGAGTTTCCTGACTGTTGTGGTGATGTGGTTGTCAAAGGTGAGACCACTGTCCACCTGTGTCCCTAAGTCTGTTATCACACTGTAGGTGTTTAGTCTACTGCCACCTATGTGGTACTTCACAGGTACATGTCCCTTCCCATGGGGATAATTATATATTTATTCGCATTGATCTTGAGGCCATGGATTAGGTGCCAAGCATGTCTTTCTGTGAGGCCCTTCTGTAGAATATCCACATCATGTGGGGATTCAATATTCACTGCCAGTGTGCAGTCATCTGCAACCTTTGTTTGCCGGTGTCCCTTACTGTTGGACTTTACTTCAGAGCAGTAGATGCCAAACAAGGGTGGAGCCAGGACTGAATCCTAAGGTACTCCAACTGTCACTTGTCTGAGGCTCAGGTTGGTGTCACCTACATTTACAGTGTCGGTTCTGTCAGTACAGCAGTAGGCAGCCCATCGAGTGACATAGTGATTAATGGCCAGCTTAGTACATTTATCTATGATTCCAGACTGGGGGATGGTGTTGAAGGCCTTGGCGAGGTCTGGATAGGCTGTGTGAACCACTTTACCCTCATCCACAGCACTGGAGATGGATTCACAGTTGTTATTCAGGTTGAGGTGGCATGATCGGCCCTTCACAAACCCAACCTGGTTAGGGTCCAGTGTTTGCAGGTTGCCAATGCCATTGTTTTAATTTCCATGAAAATGCATTCCATGGCCTTGAAGATCAGGCATGTCATACTGCCGGGGCTGTAGTTCCCAGGATCCAAGGTGGATCTCCCTTTGTGGACTGGGATAACTGTAGCTGTGTGCCACACAGTGGGCATGAAGCCTGATGTATGGCTATGATTAGACATAGCACATAAGTGAGGTGCCATTTCAGTTTGTAGATCATCTAGTACACAGCACAGGATGTTGACTGGTCCCATGGCTGCTGTTGGCATAGCTATGGAAAGTGTGTTTTTTACCTATGTGGCCATTATTACCAGAATTTGGCAATCTATCCATGTTGAGATGGGCCCTTTGGGGGTTGGGAGGGGGGTGCAGTTGGCACTGAATTGATCTGCCAGGATATTGGCAATATCCCTTGGAGCAATATATTTAATACCATCCTTTTGTAGCTCACAGCAGTTCTGAGCATTGCCATTTAGATTCCACACATAGCTTATGGAACAGCTTGCAGTTGTCTTTGGCATCTTTGTCTATATTATGTTCGTAACAAGCTTTGGTGGATGTTATGAGGGATCTCTGCCTCTTACTGTAGCTGGTAAGGGAGTATTTTGCATCCTGGAAATTCCCCCATTTCTGCAACAGTTTCCTCCTTTTGTTGTACAGTATGTTTATGGCAGGAGGCCACCACACTGGCTTCCTTTTCTTGGAGGGGAACATCTTGGTTCTATATTGGATGGCACGATTCATGCATGAGTGGATATGCTCATACAGTGCCTTCATGTATGATTCAGCAGTCATTCTTTCACTTCCCATCTGCATGGGTGTCATGACGTTAGTCATGTCTGACATGTGTAGCATGACAGTGGCTTTGGAGATGTGTGTTATGGAGGTTTCCTTACTGGGGTGTGGGGTAGGGATGTCGGTGTTAAGGGTCATTAGCTCATGGGCAGACCTGACCACCGATGGGGTGACCATAGGTGTGGAGCATTGATTTCAAATTTGGCAATAACCAGGCCTAGGATATTTGAGCCCCTGGTGGGACTATGGGTTATTTGATCCAGGGCATTGGGAATTATGACTTCCAGGAACGGTTGGGCACATGTGTTGGTACACAAGTAGTTTTCCCAGTTAATGGCAGGGTTGTGTAATTCACCCAGTATTAGGGTGTTTGCTTGTATCATAATATTTCACAGTATGTTTCAAAAGCTGTAGTGGGTATCATGGGCATGGTGGGGGATCTGTAGCAAGCTATACAATTTGGAATGCAGTCTAACCTACTGTTAGTTGCACCGGGGGTATTTCAGATACATTCTGTTGGGCAAGTAGCCTGGTGGTGTGAATATCATTGGTGAATATGGACACTCCTCCACCTTTATTGTTTTGGTCCTGGTTTGGTGGCCAAAATGTGTGGTGAGAGCTGTACCTGGTATTTATTGCAGGGGTGCTCTCTGGAGGCTTGGATCAGGTCTCTGTTACTGCACAGTTATTGATGTTCTCCATTTTCAGGTTTATCACATTACAACATTACACAGTTACAGGACACATCATGGCAATTACTGGTCTACCCTTTCCCCAAAGGTGCATTTCAAAGTGAATGACATCAGCAGGCATCCCAAAGAAGGACAATGGAGGTTGTAGTGACTGTGAATGGCCGCAAAAGCATTGCTCCCTGCACAGACAAGCAAACATACACTTACCATGTCTGGGAAGAGAACTGCTACCTAACTAGTTTATCACACTACAGTATTAAGCAGTTACAGGACACTCCACAGAAATTACTGGGCTATTTGTTCCCCAAAGGTGTATTTCAAAGTGAATGGCATCAGCAGGCTTGCCAAAGAAGGGCAAAGGAGGTTGTAGTGACTGTGAATGGCCTCAAAGGTCTTGCTCCCTATACAAACACACAGACATCCACACTTGCCATGTCTGGGAATAGAACTTCTACCTAATTAGTATATCACACCACAGCATTATTCAGTTACAGGACATGCCACAGAGATTACTGGACTACTCCTTCCCCAAAGGTGTATTTCAAAGTGAATGACATCAGCAGCCCTGCCAAAGTAGGGTATTTGAAATTGTAGTGAGTGTGACTGGCCTAAAAAGCATTGGTCACTACACAGATAAACACGCACACACACACACATGCACACACACAGTTGCAATGTCTAGCATTAGAACTCCTACCTAACTAGTACATCACACTACAGCATTATGCAGTTATAGGATGTGCCACAGAGATTACTGGGCTACTACTTCCCCAATGGTGTATTTCAAGGTGTAGACATCAGCAGGCTTGCCATAGTAGGGAAATGCGTTGTGCAGTGTGTGTGCATGGGCCATAACCCATTCATCTAGAGGCAGACACACAAAACTCAGGCAAACACAGGTTTATATTCCACAGGTATGTGTATACAATTGCTAGATGACTACTGACCTGTACAGTCATGTTACACAGTTAGCACAAACACCACAGACGCTATGATGCTGAGGGATACCAGAGGCAAATGTCTACGGTGATTGGCATTTGCACATCATATGGTTTTAGCCAATTAGATGCATGTTGGATTATGATAGGAGGCTCTTTGTCACTGTCACTCTCTTCCACACATCTATGTATGTGTATTTTTGGCCTATTATAGTGTGCTGTCCTTGGATATATGTGTGCATTCCTATCCAATGTGTGTGCAAAGCATGACTGCTGTGTACTGAGGAGTGTATGCACTAGCATCTACAACTGTCAGATATGTATGGTCCACTGTTGTTGCCAGACATGGGCTTCATTTAAGTGTGTGAGCATGTCCAGTATGTCCTTTCAGTATTTTGTTGTCTAACATGGCCTTCATTTCTCTTAAGTGTAGGAGCATGCCCAGTATGACCTTCTGTATTACATGTGTGAATCCATTTCAGGTAGATTGTACTATAGAACAAACTTTTGTGTTCTACACCTACAGCTAACAAACTGTTCATGAGGGATATCTTTAGATAGGTTGACAATATGGGGTCAAAATGGGCAAAGGATAGTGGGTTACTATAGGTAATTGTGTCTGTGCTGCTTCTGCTACATGGTCCTGGTGTTAACAGAGATATTTAGACATATGTACTGTTTTATGCTGTGATGTTTTATGTCATCAAGTACTGTCAGGTATACATATTTTCTTGCAGTGATGTCCTGGGGAACACAGTGTGAATGCAGCTGTGCCCACTATTGTGGTCAGCAGCCTACATATTCTTGCACAATCATGCCATTCTGCAGGGGAAGCTGCAGACACTTGCTGCTGGGTCTGTGTAAGTGGTTCAGCACCTTGGTACAGTGTTGACAGAGGATTCCATGGCTGTACATCCATCGATGTGACAGTATGGCCATATCCTGCTGAGGCCATACCTCACAACTGTACAGATTCACACAGGTTACCCAGAGGCAGGGGTCATAATGCTGGACATTACCCCTTCACATTGTGGTTTATGAGCAGTTTTGTAGCCACCCATTCTTATGTTTGCAGCCAGGGATAGTATGTGAACACGGCTGAGTTTCGGACTTCACACACTCTATGCCTCCCATGCTCCTACCCCCCCTCTATTATTCTATCCTCTTCCTCACATTATGCAAATATTATCGGATATGGTCCCTTTAGTTATCACCTCATCCCAGCAGTAATTTGGTGTTGGTCCACAGTTCATACAGTAAGAATGGCCTTGCATTTGGGTTCTGTGGACTGTGTTATGTTGTTATTTGGGAGTCCATGACATAACATACATTGGCAGTATGGATGAGACACAGGCTTTTGGCAGAGGACTGTAGGCCATTTGGTAGTGATGCAGGCCAGCTGTAGCAGGCCATTGCATTCTGTCAGTCCTACAGTCCCAGACTGCAATACGCTATATTCCCCTGGGTGACAGTGTAGGTGTGCAAGGTGTTCATGCCAATACTTTCTGTCATTATTGATCCAGTGGTGTTGATGCTGGCAGGGTGCTGCTTACAGCTAGGAACAAACCTGTATGGGACACATGGTCTGCATGCTGTGTTCTTTAGTTATTGCCATACAGAGGTGGGAGTCATATTGTACTCGTTCCCAACAGCAGGAATAAGCCTGGAGAGGTACCTGTGGGTGGTGGTGGGGTGAGCTAGGTGCATGTGTGCTATGGACACTACGTGCATCTGACTCACAGATATACATGGGGCATTCCACTTATGCCGGCTTGTGCAGGGGCATCAGCTGTTTCTCAATACTTCATTCCTATGACCTTTGTGGTCTGCCAGTGTTTGGCCAGATGACATCAGTATTCCCTAATACAAGCCCAAATAATGTGTGGATAACCTGTATGTACAATTCCAAGGTTGTGTTCATTTGACAGTTACATATTATACATTGTCGTCTGGGGTACTTCCCCCTGTGTACTGCTTGTATGTCAGGGCCCACATTCATGACATGTCCATCTTCAGATGGTGACACATATTACTTCCAAACATTTATTATGGCTTACTGCTGGAATGTGTTTTGCTGGGAAGCATTGTGTTTGGCACTACAGTTGTGAGATCTTAGCCCTGTCATCGGCAGTACTGGGCAATGGCCACCAGGACAAACCTCACCCTACATACACACTGACCACTCTCACACAATGTACGACACACACCAACCTAACACACACAGCCCTGCATATTGTGCACATGCTACAATCTATCCTGCTACCTTGGCCAGCTCATTTAATCTGTGCTCCACTGTTATTATACCTACACATACATTTTACCACATTTCTACATAGGACTGGGTGGGACACACCTGACTGTTACTACATTTCTACATAGGATTGCGGGGCACACCTGACTGTTACTACATTTCTACATGGGATTGGGGAGGCACACCTGACTGTTACTACATTTCTACATAAGATTGGGGGGGCACACCTGAGTGTTACTACATTTCTATGTAGGATTCGGGGGACACACCTGACTGTTACTACATTTCTTCATGGGATTGGGGAGGCACACCTGACTGTTACTACATTTCTACATAAGATTGGGGGGGGCACACCTGACTGTTACTACATTTCTACATAGGATTCGGGGGACACACCTGACTGTTACTACATTTCTACATAGGTTGGGAAGGCACACCTGACTGTTACTACATTAATACATAGGATGGAGGGCACATATGACTTACTACATTTCTACATAGGATTGGGGGGCACATCTGACTGTTACTACATTTCTACATGGGATTGGGGAGGCACACCTGACTGTTACTACATTTCTACATACGATTGGGGGGGCACACCTGACTGTTACTACATTTCTACATAGGATTGGGAGGCAAGCCTGACACTTGTACACATTTGTTATGACTGTACTTGTATTGTAGGTACTCCATTTCATTCTGTATTCTAACCTGTCATGCTGACTAGATGCATAATATCATACCTCTCAACCTCTTAGAGCAAAAAAATCTGCGCAAAGCCTAAATGATGGGGGGACAAATAGGGACACATTTTAACTATTGCTCTTACAAGCTTAGAACGTTGATAGAATAATAGGTTTTGAAATAGCATGAATTTTCTGAAGGATGTGGAGTCTTAAACTCAAATATTTGTCATTATTTAATTACTTCATTCCTCAGCTATTTACCAGAAAGGTGCAGATTTTAGGAGGAACACACCAAAATATGAGGCAAAAATCTGGACATTCTGTGAAAATCTGGACAGTTGAGAGGTATCAGTGTACTACAGGTCTTAGGTTTGACTGACCTACATTTCAGTTTCTGACTTCTTACCCTTCAGAACTAACATCCCACTGCCTGACCTATTGTAGTCTGTCTGTGCAGGTCTGGCTTGGATGTTCTCCACAGCCATCAATCAGAGGCCTTAGCACAGCCTTTGTTTGTGTCTGTCTACACCTGTCCTGCTGGCTGAGGCTGTTGTTAGGTATGTGAGCCTCCCTGACTGGCATGTGTGTGTCCTATGGACACACATGTGGCCCAGCACATTTCCTGCAGTGAGTTTTGTCACATTGTCTAGTACTGGCTACTATGGTGACACCAGTATTTGTTACAGATCTCATGCTGCCACTATAGGTGTCTACTATCTGCTGGCATCCCATTCAGCCACCCAATTCCCGTGCATGCTCACATCCATGCCAAAGATACAAGTAACAACACATACTACTCCATTCGGCAATTGGTAGGAAGAGTGACTTACCTTGTGGCTGTGCCAGTATTGAGAATGGTGCTGGAGGGCTGACTATGTCGAATGCACATAGTACACTCCCTATACATGGTTAAGCACAGGTAGTGTCATGTTTGGCATCCCTTTTACTGTATGTGTGAGTCAGAGAGAGGTGTCATTCCCTGGGTCCCTACAATCTCAGTGTATGTGCTATGCATTGCCTCTTTGCCAAGGCCTGGGCATACTGGGCATGCCTCCTTCTACCTAATGGAGCAGGCTCAGGTTGTTCCTCTTCCAAGTAACTCTGTGCCTGTGCAGGCGTTGGTAATGTTGGGTGGCTGTGTGGCCCTGCCCCGTGCTGTTCCTGTTGCAACTGTTTCCACATGATCATATTGTGTAGCATGGCACGTACGATGACAATTTGGGTACATGTAGCTGGTGAGTACTGCAAGGCTCCACCAGATGTGTCCAGGCACCGGAACTGTGACTTGAGCATCCAAAACACACTCTCTATTATGATTCTGGTCTATGGCAAATCTGTGGTACAGCTGCGTCAGATACCAGATGTGGGAGTTGTGATAGCTTCCAGGGCATCCAGCACACACATTCATTATAATGCCCGGGGCATCACACACAACCTGGCAGTTGATGGAGGGGAAGCCCTTGCAGTTCATGTAGACCCTACTCCGCCACCAGGTGGTGCTTTGATGCATATGTGCTTGCAGTCTATAGCACCTACTACCTCAGGGTATTCTGCTATTTTGTGGAAGAGATGCATATTGCTGGCCAACGCCTCACTGGTGTTGTGGAAATATACGTGCCCACTGGCATGTGCTGACATGGCATCCAGGAACTGGTGGAGTACCCTGGATGCTGATGCCTGTGAGATCCCCATGATATCCCCAGTTGGCATTTGGAAGGTACCCATGGCTAGTGTTCTTAGGCCTACACATACCTTGGTATCCACTGGGATGGTTTCCCCTCTGTTGGTTCTGTGTGTGAGGTGTGGCCGGCACAGCTCACCAATTTGCTGTAGGAGGTCCCTGTCCAACCTATAGCACTCCACTATCTCCAGCTCATGTAGCACCTGGTAGGTTACCCTGGGCCTGTACAGTCTTCTCCTTCTCCTCACTGTGGGTTGGTCAATAGCATTCTCATCCTCACCACCTTCAGCCTCTTCCACATGTTGATTTATGATAGCTGCTGCAGCCCCTATCATTTTGTTGCTTTTCTTTGGTAAAATGTCCCCACTTGTGTACATCGGTGGTGTAGAATATGTGTGAAAAAACAGAGGGAAAGGTGTTTGCATAGTTTATAGTGGTGTGCTTGGCTGGGCTTGTCTGCTGCCTGTGTAATTGGCTGATTCTGATACATTTCACCTGCCAGCTATGCTAGTTCTCCTTGATTACCTTCCTACTGCTCTTTTCCCTTCCCATTACCTTCCTTTTTAAGCCCAGGGGTGTGCCGTGCAAAGACAGTGCTCAGATGTGCACGGAGCTGCTATTTCCTGGTTTGCTTTTTTTTTCCCTTTAAAACCTGGCTCATGGCACGCACACCTGCTTAGGCAATGTAAAGAGTGCTAGGCAGCCCCCTGCATAGCTCTGCTAAGCTCAGGGCAAACCCAAGCCACAGGGCTCCAATAAGCTTACAGTATGCCTGACACACCCCTCTAGGATGTCAGCTAGTTCTTAGGCTTGCACCATGGTCTTCCTGCACCAACACGGTTGGGTGCAGGCTAGCCATGAGGGAGAATCTGGGATTCAGTATCATTCCCCTCATTTGCATAGGATTGCCTGCTAGTACAAGTCCTACACTGAGCCTTTCCCCTTAGCAACCACTATTCACTGGCCATGTTGTATTCTGCCTGCCATTGAGTATAATGGCAAAATAGTGATTTTAGATACAATGCTTATTTCAGGGTTGTTTTTTAATTTTTTTTTATTTTCGGCCCGATCCCATTTGCTTGCTGCTGCCCTACTCTTAAACAGCTGAAAATCGCTAAAAAAAAATAAAAGTTTTTTTTTTTATTTTTGCAACTATTTTCCATTCCAATGGCCATATATTTGGCCATTGGCATGCTTTCAACATAATATACACCCTTTATTTGGAACTGTCATGGCTTTGTTTTGTAGTTTGCAGAAATGTACTCGGTTACTAACTGAGTACATTTCTGCAGACAATAGTCTTGCACGGTTGGCTGCCAGCTTCCTGGATCACAAATTCACCTCATTTGCATGGTTTTCACCTGCAAATGGGGTAATTTGCATAAAGGAGCTGTGTCCATTCAGGAATAGTGCTAATCCCGGGAGCTTATTCCTGGATCGCACGGTGGCCATATCGCCTCCAGCAGCTCCTGCACTATTACTGCACACCATGCAGAACTTGCTGAATCTGCGGGACTATGTTCACTGAATGCAACCTGATAGTTTTACCATTGATGTGCAGTAATCATGGGGTTATAAAGGTTAATTTGTTGCTAGATAATTCTGCCAAACTGAAATCTAAGCTGGTCAAGGATAATACCCATTCAGAATTTGCTTCTTGTATTTTTAGCAATCCAACTTATTGCAATTCACTACTTTACTATACCAGTTTCCACCCGTTCAAACAAAAGCATTCTATCGTCAAGGGGCAGCTTATCAGGGCTGTTAGGATGTGCAGTACAGAGCAATTGTTTTATGAGGAGTGCTAACTTTTGGAGGGTATGTTTTTGAACCGTGGGTACCCTCCTACCTTATTAGATGAACTTATTCAAGAGGTTAAAACTAAAAGGACAAATGGTTTTTATAAACCATTATTGTTCAAAGCAAACCCTGTTACTTCTAGCGTAATGACTAACTTTTTAGAAATTGATTCTAGTATTAATTCAAAGGATTACCCTAGCACTGAAATAGTGCGGATGGAGGTACCTTATTCCACTAGTTTCATTACAACTTACAATATCAACTCTCAACAGATTCTGGCAATTATACAGAAAAATTGGCTCTTCATTAGAAGCAAAGCACATCTGTTTGAAAGATTGGGTGATCGCCCCAAGGTTGTATATAGAAGAGGTAGTAACGTCAAAAGTTTATTGGAAAGAAACAAGGACACTAATATTTTCTCTAGACAAAAGGGCACATTTACATGTGGCCGTTGTAATTGGTGCAAATACCTTAAAACAGGGAATACATTCACAGTTAGAAATAAAAAATATTATATTCATCATAAAATCAATTGTGATACGAAATCTATTATTTATCTTGCTAGCTGTAATAGTTGCCCAGCTTTTTACATCGGCAAAACTGCCCATAAAGTACGGGAGAGAATTTATCAGCATGTATATGCAATAAAAAAGAACAAAGATGAAAATGCGTTAGCAAAGCATATTTCTAAGAACCCAGGACACAATTTTTATTTTACAGCTATTGACCATGTGCCTCAAAATATTAGAGGTGGGCCACATTCATTAATACTAGAAACAGATGAATTAGAGTGGCAGCTCAAATTGGATGCATTTTGCCCCCCTGGAATTAATGAAAATTGTAACATTGCTTGCATTTTAAAACTGAAAAGCTTTTTGAGATGATTAGAGTACTTCTACCAGTGGCTTACTTAATAAGTTTTTCGTCAGGTGCAGATGTGCTAAGTTTTTGTTTTATTTAAGTACTTGTTTTATTCAGCAAGGTGATAGATGGCACCGCTAGTGCTCTATTTGGTATTAACACATTTTACATTTTTTAATTTTCAGTGACATGATATACAGCTGGTCACCCTTGCTCTGTCATTTTATTGTTATTTAGAGTTTTTCATCTGTTTTAATTTTTAGGAAATTTTTTGGTTAGCTAGGGATGGGTATTCCTTGATGGCCTCCCTAAGCTTAATATTTTTGAAGGTCATCCAAAAGCTTAATATTAATGAGGATGTACTTTTAAGGAATTGGACGGCTCACTACTATAATGAATGATTTGACATCTGTGCACGTTGAATGTATCAGTACTCTACCCCTGATGTATGATGTTTTATATGTGTTTTACAATAGATATGTGATAGATAAAATATACTACCTTTTTAAATGTTTGTATTTTTATGTATAAAATAAAAAATATTTTCTGTTATTTATATTGCACCTTATTTTAGGTGCATACACACCTTTAACTGGTTCATGGAAGTGACATGATGTAACTTCAAGGGGATTTAAAGCTTTTTCAAAAAATTGGCGCTTTTTTATTGTTTCTTCTGAAGAAGCCGCTGTAGGACAAAGGAGAAAACGCTCATTCTTGTTATTAAATAAAAGTGCGTTAAGTGGATTTCCATTTGTGGCTGCTGACTCTTTTGGGACACTGGTGATTTTTACGTATAATATACATCCTTTATTTGGAACTGTCATGGCTCCGTTTTGTAGTTTGCAGAAATGTACTCGGTTACTAACTGAGTACATTTCTGCAGACAATAGTCTTGCATGGCTGGCTGCCAGCTTCCTGGATCACAAATTCACCTCATTTGCATGGTTTTCACCTGCAAATGGGGTAATTTGCATAAAGGAGCCGTGTCCATTCAGGAATAGTGCAGGAGCGCTCGTGCTAATCCCGGGAGCTTATTCCTGGATCGCAGAGTGGCCATATCGCCTCCAGCAGCTCCTGCACTATTACTGCACGCCATGCAGAACTTGCTGAATCTGCGGGACTATGTTCACTGAATGCAACCTGATAGTTCTCTTGTATTTGATACACATTTTTATGTACTTTGTGATTTTTTATGTAACTATATTTATGTATAAATGTATGCTGTCTAACTGGAGCTTTTATTCCTGGGCCTCCGCTGAAAATGGACCTGTGTCCATCGGACTTTCCCAGTCAACAAATGTAAAATGAATTAAATAAATAAATAAATTGCTGTTACTTCAACTCAAGTTTTACCACCATTGATTTGCAGTAATCATGGGGTTATAAAGGTTAATTTGTTGCTAGATAATTCTGCCAAACTGAAATCTAAACAAATGCACAGAAGGTTAATTACAGATTATATGGAAGCAAAACAGTCACTATGTAAAACTAACTGGAGTGCGGTGTTCAGTAGAAAAACTGCAGATGGAATGTAGTAAGTTTTGAGAGAGAAATTGTTTGAGTGCAAAAAATCAAAAAAATGTTTAACATCAGGATCTAGGCATACAACATCAGGGGGATATGTTTCCATAAAAAGAAGATATTATATAAGAAATGGAAGAGAGGTTGAACTACAACTTTGAAAACTGAAATAAACAAGCTGGACAAACAGATTAAGCATAGTGTGAGACAAGATCAAGAATATTTTGAAGAAAATTTATATAACGATATTGTGTATAATAGGAAACCTTTTAATAGATACATAAGATGGGGAAGAAGTAAAAACATACAAACTGATAAACTGTATACAGATTCCAAAATTTATTCTCAGACATGACAGATTATAAATGTATTTACAAAATCTTATGCAAAACAGTTTGCTTCCACAAAAGGGGTGATAAGTTGTCCTAGTGACATCAAGGAAACCCCAGATACTATCTGGAATCAAAATAGATTATAGTGAAAAAGAACTGCTTAAACTGGATCCAAACAAAGCACAGGGAGGAGACAGAATTAGTAACAATGACATGAGAACACTTCAGAAAGAACTTAAGGTATGATTACATCTATTATTCACTAGATCATATAGATGTGGGGAGATTCCTCAAGACTGGAGACATGTGCTTATTAAACCTGTCTTCAAGGGAAATGGAGTAGGACAAACCCAGAGTCATACAGACCCTTAAGTCTACTATCATGTTGTGGAAAAATAATGGAGAAGGTAATATTGGATAAGTTATTGTCAGAACTGGATAGGTTGGGACTTGAAACTATATATCAGCATGCATATGTTGAAAACAGATCTGTTACCACCTGTAATATGATGTTCTATAACAATACAATAACAGCTATGAATGAAAAATTGTGCTGTAATGCAATTTATACAGATTTAACTTCAGCATTTGACAGTCATCCACAAAACACTGATCAATAAATTAGTATCACTTGGTACTGATGTACTCTTGATAAGATGGACAGTTGCATGGCTTTCAAACAAGACATGGCAAGCATCATACAGCAACTGAACAGGTGAAATCCTTGGTTACAGTCAGGGTGCACAACAGGGCTCTTTCCTAGGCCTTTACTTGTTTGGATTGCATCTTTCAGACCTAACTTTTTCATCTGAGGTGTTCTACTGTCTATATGCAGATGACCTGAACTTGGGTAAACTGACTGCATGTGTTACAGATAAGGCATGTCTGCAAAATAACTTGACTAAACTGACCATTTGGGCACAGGATAATAATATTCTGATAAGTACATCAAAAACTAAGCATTTGAGATGTGGGAGACATAAATTGAAAGATGAATATTTAATACAACACACAGTGATTGAAACTGTAGACTCATTTAAGGACCTGGGTATATAGGTAGATTCAGCTAAGAGTTTTTCTAATCATATCAACCAATTGGTTATTGATAGTTATAGAACTGTAGATTGTATAAAAATGTATAAAGTCTAGGAAATTTAAAATGATGATGTAATTCTTTGTTAGGTACATTATACTCAAACATGATTATGGAATAACAGTATGGAAACCCTATAAGAAAACAAGCATGAGTAAACTGGAAAGAGTACAGCAGAAATATACCAAGGGCATCCATGGATGTGAAACTTTGGTTATTATGAAAGATTAAAATATCTGAACTTGTACAGTGTTTCTTACAGATGTCTAAGAGGAGATCTTATTCAAGTATATAGGGCATTTAGAGACAACTACCTCTGGGAATGTTTGGGGTTGTCAAAAAGTAATAGATAATCAGATTCTATAGGAATGAGAAGTGTACTAATTGGTTCTCTGACACAGTAGCTAATGCATGGAACAGGCTACCAAGTTACATTAAAGCAAGTACTAGTTTAGGTATTTATAACAACAGCCTGGACACTTATTATTGCAACAATTGTTTTGGTATATTGGTAAGCTAAAAGGGCATTAATGCCCTTGCTTGAAATATTTGTATGCATGTACGTATGTATGTATATATGTAATGTTACATGGTAGGTTGAGATCCCTGGAGTGAGAGACTCTTGCCCCACTTGATTTGTGGATGTGCAGCATTTCCATTAGGGCATGGTCAGATACTGTTCTGTAGGCCAGGCACAAGTCATCACTCGGTAGCCTGTAGGATACAGAGAACAGTAACAGGGCTTTCAGTCTTTCTATGTAGGTTATGTTTTGGAGGCCCTGAATTTTCTTGGTGAGAAACCTATGTGGTCTCTCCAGCTGCTGCAGGTGTCCATTGAGGTACATGCAGAAGGAGCACTGGACTCTATTAGTATGTAAGGGACAAGTATGGGGAGTTATGACATCCTTAGTCTACAATGGGATGCTCTTAATTATGAGATATGCAATGTAGAAGGCTCTGCTTACCACTTTGGACACATGGCAATCAAAGTTTAGATTTCTATCAACCTGTGTTCCCAAATCTGACACCACTGGGTTTGAGCTTATGGGGAGGCTGTCAACCTTGCAATTTGCAGGGACTTCCTCTTTACCAAAGGGGATAATAATGCATTTGTTTGCATTTAGTTTTAGTCCGTGGCATTGGCACCAGTCATTTGTCTGTGTTAGCCCCTTTTGTAATATGTTAGCATCATTTTGGAGAATCAATGATAGCACTCAGTTTGCAATCATCAGCAAACTTGATAAGCCACATGCCATCTATTTTCACCTAGACTTCCAAGAAATAGATTCCAAACAGTAGATGCCCAGCACAGATTGTCCTTGTGGTGCACCACTGGTAACTGGTCTACTGGTAGAGGTGGAATCTCCAACTTTGACAGTATGTGTTCTGTCAGTGAGCCAGTTGGCTACTCATCTAGTGACGTATGGGGTAATCCCCATTTTTTTTAATTTCTCCAAATATTTTGGGTTTCTAATGCTATGACAGGAATGTACCCTATTCCTAAGTCAAAGTATAATTAAAGTTCATGAAATTAGCATTGTTTCAATCTTTGATGCCAGCCACAAATGCTCTTTGCAGCACCTGCAATGTGCTCAGTAATGACTCCTTCTGCAATTTGCATGGAGTTACATGTATTGCTAACATATCTAAATACGACTGTAGATTCTTTTTTATAAGACAGAAAAAATATTCACAGGCTCCCAATATGGAAAAAAGGGGTTTTAATACAGAAAGAACAGTAATAAAAAATCCTCCAGTTAGTGCTTTTGTCTTATTAATCCTTTACAAAGACCTCTTCAGATTGAAGTAAAAGAGTAATTCATGTTTAAATAACTTAAAACTATCACATGACCTTAATTAACATAATAAACTATTTTAAAACACATATATCTAATGCTTTAGACCTTTCCTTTTTAAATAACTAACACATTATTCTCTATTATTTAATCCTGGTGGAAAGCAGGCATTAAGCCTTACTTGCCAGCAGTATTCTAACCACCCTAATTCTTCTTCAATATTCATAATATTTGCTGCAATAGGCACAATTTCAAGTACTACAAATTTAAAATATATCTTGCATTTATTTGACTTATAATGTTTACATAATGCATTTTTCTCATCTCCTGACTGAATGACATATTTATGCTCATATATCCTTCTGTTTAATTCTTGAGTTGTCCTTCCTACGTAGAAACATTTGCATTGCATGCAAAAACACAAATAAACAACATTTTTGGATTTGCAACTAAATTGACCTGGAATCTTGATTTTTAGACCCCCCTATGTCAATTTCATTAGTCTCCGTAAAAATATAACTGCACATATTACAATTATAACATTTAATCATCCCACATTTCTTATTCATTTTGTTTGGTTTATTTAGCTTACCCTGAAAATAATTCTTAAAGTTTTTTTCCTTTCTTTGTACAAAAACAGGATTACTACCTACCTTACTGAACAAATCAGTATTTATTCTCAATAGCCCCCAATTTTTACTAATCATATTCTTTATAGCTTGTGAATCTACACTATTTTGAATGGCCATTGATGTTCTTCTTTTAAATGGGACTTTTTTCTTCTTCTCCATTGTTTTTCCTCTCATCTCAATTCTTTCTTCCAATAATTTGTTCATTACAGGCTCAGGGTATCCTCGTTTTATAACTTTGTTGCAGAAAAGACTAGCTTTTTCTAAAAAAACATATTCACTATTTGTAAGTCCACTTATTCTAGACAATTGCCCCTTTATTATATTTATCTTAGTACTTTTAGGATGCATACTGTGGTGCTGCGGTAGCATTGTTGCCTCATAGTAAGACATTGTCCTGTTTGATTCTCAGCTAGAGCATCTTCTGTATGGAGACATGCGTGAATGGGCGTACCTTCGTTGAAGGTTGTGTGTCAGGGCCGGCAACTCGGCATGTAAAAATCTACTGCCAATCATTAGCAGACCGGAGTTCCGCTGTGGCGATCCCTAACTGGGAAAAGCTGAAAGACACAACAACTTTTAAGATGCATACTAGAGAAATGCAAATAATATTGTTCTGAATTTCGTTTTTGTAAATCCTAGATACTAATGTATTATTCTTTTTATAAAGAAACAGATCCAGAAAAGTAATTTCTTTGTCACTAATATGGTGAGTAAATTTTAAATATGTGCAGATATTATTAATGTATACCAAAAATTCTTCCAATTCCTCATATGTACCTCCCATATTAATAGAACATCATCAATAAATCTATAGAACATTTTTCTGCTATTTTTATATTTGCTTTGTAACACATGAATGGGTTCCCATACATGCATAAAGAGATTAGCATAACTGGGGGCCAAAGCTGCCCCCATAGCTACCCCATTAACTTGTACATAAATATCATCATAGAATGAAAAATAATTGTAATTTAATACAATATCTATCATTTCCATTAACAATCCGACCATATTTGTTGAAAACATTTTAGAATGCAATAATTCCATCCTTACAATATCCATTCCTTCATCATTCGGTATCATAGTGTACAAAGATTTTATATCAAGTGTTACAAGCAAGTCCTTTTCATTTATTGTTGTTTTCTCAATTTTTTTTCTAACAAATTAAAATTATCCCTAATGTAGGTGGAGGTACTTGGGATCACTTTTTGTAAAAAATTATCTACAAAAACTGACATACCTTCCATTTTGCTATTCTTACTTATCATTAATGGCCTAAGTGGGGGTTCTTCCAAGTCCTTATGGACTTTAGTATTCCATAGATTTTACTTATTTTAGGATTTGTATTTAACAAACTTTTTCTTATCTTGTCTATTCTACCAGCATTATACCATTCTTCTATGCATGAATCTATAAATCTATAACCTCTATCCATCACCTTTTGGGGCCAGTCAATCACTCAAAAACTGTAAGGTAGGACAAGAAGTGCAAATTGGTTTATAACTTGAATCTTATTCCTAGATTCCCAGCTGGGAGAGTTTCTCCATGATACCTGAGTGGGGGATTGTGTCAAAAGCCTTGGCTAAGTCAAGGTAGGGAATATGTACTATTTTGCCTTCATCCAGGGCTTTAGTGACATTCTCAAAGAAGTCCACCAGGTTCAATAAATATGATCTACCATTAACAAAGTCAAACTGGGTCAGGTCAAGAGTTTGAAAGTCGCCTATTTTCTTGTTGATAAGGTCCATGATGATTATTTCCATAGCCTTGGAGATAAGACTGGTTAGGCTTATGTCTCTGTAGTTCCCAAGGTTAGTTGATGGAGCCTCTTTGTGCAAGGAGATTGCTGTTTCTGTTCTCAACTCTGCTGGAACAAAGCCAGTGCTCAGGCTGAAGTTAAAAAGAGTGCCAAGTGGTTTTGCTAGGTCTTGTTTTATATTATTTAGTAACCAGCCTGGGTGTTATCTGGTCCCACAGAGCCTGTGTTTTTGGCCTTGAAGAGCATGGATATGACCTGCTCTTTAGAGATACTAGGTAGAGGAGTGGAGTCAAGTATGCTTTGAGGTATGGCTGGAAGGGAAAGGGGATGAAGTTTGCTCCAAATTTGTCAGCTAGCAGGTTGGCAATTTCCTCAGGTTCAGTATGAGAGGTACCAACCACTATACGTTTGGCACATAGTTGGGCTTTCCCTTTCAGATTTTGCACATTGCTAAAGAATACCTTATGATTATCCTTAGTTAGGGATGTTAATTTAAGTTCATAACTATCTTTAGTCGACTTTACAAGATATCTGATTTGCTTGTTCAAGCTGTGGAGGATTTTCTTCTTCTGCAAAGTAACTTCCCTCTTGCTCATAGGCATCAGTTTCTTCCTTTTGTTTTATAACCTATTTATACTTGAGGTCCACCAGGGTGGCCTGTTTTGTTGGGAGGGTATGGTTTTGATCCAGTCATGTGCAGCTGAGTCTATACAGTTGTTTAGGTGGCTATGCAGGGCATTTGTGTACTCCTCTGCATAGGAGTCATTGTTGACTGTGTTAGCAGGGAGCTTGAAACTTTTTCTACCATCACCTAGTAGGCTGTAGTTTGCTTGCAGAAAATTTTCAGTTTTTTTTTTGCTCCTGTGGGGATTTCAGTTCTTATCATTACTTCAAATGAGACAGATTTATGGTCTGCCCTTACCAGAGAGGGCAACACACAGGAGGTAGTGCAGTGACCTCCCCCCATGTTGGTGAGCACTAATTCTAGGACATTTGAACCCTTTGCTGGGGTGCAGACTAGCTGTTCCAGGGCATTTGTACTGACAAAGTCCAAGAACCTCAGGGTAAGCATGTTTGTTCTTGTGTATGTCACCCAATCCATGGAATGATAGTTGAAGTCTCCCATGACCAAAGTGTTTAGCTGTATAATGAGTGAGGTAGGCAGTCTGTTTCTCTTGGTTCATTGTGGGGGACCTGTACCTAGCAATTATGTGGTAGGGTGCTTATCTGCAGTTAGTTGGACCTAGATTAGCTCAAGAGAGTCATACTGTTTAACGAGTCTCGATGTGTTTTTGGCTTTAATGAAGATGAATACACCTCCTCCTTTGTTTTTTTCACAGTTGTTTTGGGGTCTAAACATGTGGAAGATATTGTATCCTAGCACGATCAGGGTGGTCTCTGTGGCCTGAAATCATGTCTCAGTGACTGCACAGATGCCAGCATTTTCAAGATGATGATGAGTGCTTCCAGGAAGTGCAGTTTCCTGTTTAGGCTCCTAGCATTAAACAGCATAACCTTGAGTTTGTCTCGAGTGGATTTTCTATATTGGGAATTTTGTTGTTTTGACATTGCCTATAAAAAAGGCACTATGGGGGAGTCAAGTGCCTTTGCCAGTATCTGAAAGTCTTGAAGAGATAGATGAAGACCATCTTTGGCAAAGCAGAGGAGTCTGTCAATCATGTCTTCTCAGGCTGACAGATACTAGATCCCCCTGAAGTGATACCAAAAGCTAAGCCTATTTATTTATTTAACATTTGTTTACCAGGAAAGTCCGACTTAGAATGAAGCCAATTTTCAGTGGCGGCCTGTATTGTGGTATCATCCTGGGTGAAGAATATTTGAAATCAACCATGACCAAAGTGTTTAGCTGTATAATGAGTGACTCTAATAAGTCCAAGTAGGTAGTGTGCTTCTCTTGATTAATGGTGGGGAGACTTGCAGCTAGCTATGATATGGTAGGGTATTTTACCTATAGTTACTTGAACCTGGAGTAGTTCAAGAGATTCATACTGTTTAACCAGTCTTGAGGTGTATCTGGTTTTAATGAAGATGGATAAACCTCCACCTTTGGTTCTTTCACACTTGTTTTTGGGTCTGAACATGTGGAAGGCATTGTAGCCTTGCATTGCCGGGGTGCTGTCTGCAACCTTGAACCATGTCTCAGTGACTGCACAGATATCAGAATCTTTCAAGGTGGGGAGTGCTTCCAGGGACTGCAGTTTCCTGTTTAGGCTCCTAGCATTAAACAGCATAACCCTGAGTTTGTCTTGAGTGGATTTTTTTACATTGGAAATTTTGTTGTTTTGACATTGCCTAAAAAGGCAGTATGGGGGAGGCAAGCACGTTTGCCAGTATCCAAAGTCCTAGAGGAGACTGGTGAAAACCGTCTCTGGCAAAGCAGCATGGTCCATCCATAAACCATGTCTTTCCAGGCTGACAGATGCTGGATCACCCTGGACTGACACCAGCATCTAAGCCAGTTGTTGAAATCAATCATTTTTTTGTCTATATTGTGGCAACATCCTGGGAGCAGGCAGAATGTTGCTTAGGGCTAGGGACAGACCTGCCTGGGACACATAATCTCAAAGTTTAGTAATGTCTCTCTTCATATAGTCCAGAGAGGTATGTCTCAAGTCATTCACCCCAACATGTACTATGACAGAGTCATAGTGGTAATTGTTGTTGAGTGACTTGTGTGTTTGCATGTTTTGACAGATCCTGGCACCTGATAGGCAGCTGGCCATGACCTTCTTCTTGTCCAGCCTGATAAGGGTCTCACTATGGAGTCACCTGTGACCAGGGCATTTGGTTTTGCTTCTCTGTGTGCAGTTGGATTTCCCCTAGTGGAGCAGGGAAGCTTGGGAGGTTCACTACCAGATGGCTAGGAAAAATTACCCTTCAAGGCATTTGTATCTATACAGGGCACTGCTGAACCCTTTTGAGGGGTGTACAGCTACTCACAAATGCAAGGTTTAAATACAGGTGATATTAAACACTTTTAAGCTAAACTACCAATGAGAAAGCACACAATGAGCTTTCCTTCAGTAATCTCCAACTCAGAAGATTCTCAGTCTACAGATTTCTGCCACAAGGATGCAGGTAGGCCTTCCTAATGTAAGATGGCTGGTTCATAGGTTCATAGGTAGGTACTAGGCTATCGGCCCAAGGGCCTACATAAGCCTAGCCAACAAGGTTCCCTGGCTTATGCCACCCAAGAAAGTTATTTTCCTGTGCCACTGTCGAGCAGAAACACAGAAGTGATCTCTGCGGTGTATTTCCTATTTCCCATCCACTCATCAAGATTTTTCTTGAAGAGTGTTAATGAAGAACTTTGCTTGACATAGATGGGTAGCCTGTTCCAGAGTATGGGAAGTCTCTGGTACAGGAATCTATCCCTCCAGCATGTCCTGTTTATTGTGGTGACAAGGTTTAGATCCCTAGAGCATGTAGCTCAGAGGGATTAGGATTTCTTTAGGTGTAGCATGTCCAACAGCTCTGGGTTTGACATAGCTTTATATGTTAGGCAGAGATCACCTCGGAGTAGACGATATGCTACGGAGTAAAGCTGGAGTTTTTTGAGACGGTCAGTGTAGGGCATTTGTTTGAGGCCAGTAATCCTCTTTGTGAGGTACTTCTGTGGCCTTTCCAGCTGCTGCACATGTCTTGTGAGGTACATTCCAAAAGGGGCGTTGTACTCTATAATGGGTCTAATGAGTGCCGAGTAGAGGGGAACAATGACCTCTTTTTTCCTGGATGAGAACCATTTTGTGATGAGGTGTGCCACATAGAAGGACTTCCTGACTACTGTGGTGATATGACTATCAAAGGAGAGACTACTGTCCACCTGGGGGTCCCAAGGTCTGTTATCACACATTCAGTGTTAACTAGATTGCTGCCTATGTGGTAGTTCATGGGTATAGAGTTTTTACCAAAGGGGATGACAATGCAATTTTGGCATTGAGCTTGAGGCCATGGCTCTGACACCAGGCATCAGTCTCAGTGAGGCCCTTCTGTAGGATGTCCACATCATTTGGGGACTTGACTATGGCACCTAGTTTGCAGTCATTTGTGAACTTCATTAGCCAGAGGCCTTCTGTGTTAGCCTGTACTTCAGAGAAGTAGATACCAAACAGGAGGGGTTCCCAAGACTGAACCCTGTGGTACTCCACTTGTCACTGGTTTGAGGTCAGATTTAGAGTCTGCAACATTTACAGTGTGGGTTTTGTCAGTGAGCCAGTTGGCAACCCATCTTGTGACGTAGGGATTTATACCTAGTTTAGTGAGTTTAGCTATAATTCCAGATTGGGGGATGGTGTCGAAAGCCTTGGCGAGATCAAGATAGGCTGTGTGAACCACCTTACCCTCATCTACGGCTTTGGTGACTGCCTCAAAGAAGTCGATCAGGTACAAGAGGCATGATCTGCCTTTCACAAACCTAAACTGGGTGCAATCCAGAGTTTGGAGGTTACCAATGTCTTTGTTTATGAGTTCCATGATGATATGTTCCATGGCCTTGCAGACCAGGCTCGTCAGGCTAATAGGGCGATAGTTCTCCAGATCAGTGGTGGCTCCTCCTTTGTGGAGTGGGATAACTGTTGCTGTGCACCATTCAGTGGGCACAAAGCCTGATGCGAGGCTATTATTGAACATGGTGAGCCATTTAGTTCTGAAGTTTGTGTAAAACGAAGCCTGGGATGTTGTCCAGTCCCATGGATGCTATGTTTTTGGCTTTAGAGAGTGCAGCTTTTATCTGCGTATTTGTGATTATAGGGACTCTGCATTCTTCCTGTATAGATATGGGCCCTTTAGAGGTGGGGGGGGGGTAAAGTTAGCACTGAACCTATCTGCCAGGATGTTGGCAATATCAGTTGGTTCTGCAATTTTCGTGCTGTTGTGCTGTAACTCAGAGCAGATCTGGGTGTTGCCATTGAGATTCTTGACATAGCTATAGAATGCTTTGTGGTTGTCCTTAGAATTAGTGGCGATTTTGTTTTTGTAGCTAGCTTTGGAAGATCTTATAAGGGATCTCAGCTTCTTACTGAAGCTGACCAGGGAGCTCCTCCACTCATGGGATTTTACTCTCTTTTGCAACAGTTTCTTCCTTCTGTTGTACAGTTGGTTTATGGCAGGGGACCACCACATTGGCATCCTTTTTTTTGGAGGATAGCATCTTGGTTCTGTTTGGGGCAGCCTGATCCATGCACTCGTGTAAGTGCTTAGAGAGTGCATTTGTGTAGGATTCAGCAGTTGTAACTGTATTGTCCATCTGCTTGTCCTGAAGTTCACCACTTCTGTCTTAAGAAGCATGAAATTGGCTTTGGAGAAATTTTTTACCATGGTTTCTTAATGGGGGGGGGGGGGGGGGATGTGGATATCAAGGGTCATTAGCTTATGGTCGGATCAGGCCAACGAGGAGTTGTCTTCAGGTGTGGAACACCAGTCACTCATGTTGGTAATGACTAGGTCTAGGATATTGCTGCCCCTGGTGGGGGTGTGGATAAGTTGATCCAGGGCATTGGAGTTTATGAATTCAAGACAGCGTTGAGCTAAGGAGTTGGTACACGAGTAGTTTTCCCAGTTAATGGTGGGGTAGTTGAAGTCGCCCGTTATTAGTGTGTTTGGTTGAACCCTAATATTTTCCAGTACATCAAGAAAAGAGGAATGGGAATCCTGGGGCAGGGTGGTGGATCTGTAGCAAGCTACAATTTGGATTGCAGTTTTGCCCAGAGTTAGTTGCACTTCGATAACCTTGGATGCATTATGCTGAGCAACTAGCCTGGAGGTGTGGATATCCTTAATGAATATGGATACACCTCCACCTTTGGTGTTTCGGTCCAGGTTACATGGCCGAAAAGTGTAGTACGAATTATAGCCTGATAGTGCAGGGGTGCTTTCTGGAGCCTTGAAACAGGCCTCAGTCACTGCACAGATATCGATGTTCTGCATTTTAAGGAGTGCCTTGAGTGAGTGCATTTTGAGATTCAGACTTCTAGCATTGAGTAGCATTACCCTCAGCTTTTGCTTGCCTGTTCCTGTTACCATGGTGAATTTGTCATTTAAACCTTGCCTAAAAAGGCACTGTAGGGGCGGCAAGAGCCTTAGCTAGTATCCGGAATCCCAGGGGTGACAGGTGCAGGCCATCTGTGGCAAAGCATCGTGGTCTGTCGACCATGTCATCCCAAACAGACAGATACTGGATCCCCTTAGAATGACACCAGATATACAGCTCAAGGTATACAGCTCAAGTGTAACAATACAGTCTCTATTCAGTAGATCTTAGTCTAGTCTATGCTATGTACTAGCTACTTAAAGCAACAAAACAGCTTTTTTAAAGTGCAGAAGAATACAGTAAAAATCAGCAAAGTGAGGCAGCAAAATGATAAAATACAGTCAGAAAAATGCAAAGGAAACTCACAGGGTACTTATTTTTTTACTTTAGCAGTGGATGCTTTGGATTTCAACAGAATCTCCATACTTCTGGCAAAAGTCACCAAACATTGAGCAGCTCCAGTTAAAAGATGGTAAACCTGTGCAAACATGAGGCTTAAATACAGGTGAAATTAAACACTTTTAAGCTAAACTCATTGTGTCTTTTGGCTTTTCCTGGTTAGGGGTTGCCACAGTGGAACTTCGGTCTGATAATGATTGGTAGTTGATTTTTACGTGCCGAGTTACCAGCCCTGATGCACAACCTTCAACGAAGGTACGCCCATTCACTCATGTCTTCACGCAGAAGATGCTCTAGCTGAGAATCAAACCGGACAGCGTCTTACTGTGAGGCGACAACGCTACCGCAGCTAAGCTAAACTATTAATGGGAAATCACACAATCAGCTTTCCTCCAGTAATCTCCAACTCAGATTAGACTCAGACTACACACTTCTGTTACTAGAGTGCAAGCAGGGTACTCTTAATGTAAGAGACCTGGGATAGTGATCTAGTGTAACAATACAGTCTAGATTCAGCAGATCTGAATCTAGTCTATACTATATACTAGCTACTCAAGGCAACATAGCTATTTTGAAGTGCAGATAAATACAGTAACGGTCAGCAAAATGAGGCAGCAGAATGATAAAATAAAGTCATCAAAGTGCAAAGGAAAATAAAAAAGTATTTACTTTTTTATTTTAGTAGTCAATGCTTTGGATTACAGCAGAATCTTTGCAGACCTCTGGCAAAATTTGGCAAACATTGAGCAGTTCCAGTTAGATGACCTGCTGTAGTACTGCCTTCTGCACAAGCTGGCACCCTTTGAGCAGCTGTGAACAGTGGGAGAGTAATGACTGCATTTCGTATAGCGGATTTTAAACTAGAGATACATGCTTATATAAAAGGCATGGGGAAGCATGTTTGTGAGATTAGGCTTTTATACCAGCAGGCCGAAAGACCTTTACACAGTTAATTCCTCAGGCCAATCATACAAAAAACACAATAAACTTTAAACCAGCAGTTTTCCATTTGGATGTGTTGAATTCAGAGCTGCTCCTACCAGAGTAAAAAAGACTCCTCCTAATGTAAAATTAACTGATTTTTAGCTCAGGTGCAGTAACAGATGCTTTACAGAATTCATGCAGTATCAGGAATCCTTGGAAATAAGTTCAATAACCCTGAGAAATGTTCAAGAAAATACAGAAAAAAATGCACACAGTAAGAGAATATTTTGGCAGACTGAGGAGAACTTTGGCAAACTCAGAACAGACTTTTCAGTACCACAGTAAGTTAGGGAATGTGAGAATACTGTTAAAACAACCTATGAGCAATGCATTAACAAACAGATGATGTTTCTTTAACAAAGAAAAACAATGATAAATTCTACCAAATCAATAAACACAGCACAGACATGTTAAATAGTACTGAGGCAGTAAGAGCAACTGCAAAAAAAAAAATAAAGAAATAAATACTTATATCAACCTTGTAGGTTCAGATTGTTTTAGAATCAATCCAAGTCTTGTAGTCACAGGTGTCCAAGCCAGGCACAGGGAAGCTCTGAATAAATGAATAAATAATTTTGATGCATGCATACTGGCAATGAACAAGAAGTCTGGTGTATTTGTCTGCTAAGTGTGGCTACATTTTCTATTAAAATGTAAGGACTCTCAGCTTTGAAATGTTACAGTTGTGTTTTTTGTTGTCACCAGTCTGTAACATGCAGTTAGACTTGTATTGCTTTACAAATACACAGTACATAGGGAATGCTGGACTGTAGTTTAAACATCTTGTAATGTGGAAGCCCCTGATCCATGTTTCCACTCCTTCCCTGCACAGTCATACCTTTGAGTTGATTAACTACAGTTACACCAATTTAATATAGTCAAGCTGGATTAGCTAGGCTGGCAGATGTCAGAGTTCTAGTGTGAACATATCTGAGAGTTGCAGGTTTGGATCTCAGGTCCTGCAGTCAGTGTTCAGTACCCTTTAACTGTATAAAGTATTATGTGGGATACAGCAATAAAGGAATAGGCAGAATCTGTAATGTTATTTAACGTAAAAGCTCAAGGAGCATGTGCTGCTCACTGTATTTCACTGTTATTTTATACATACCTAGTCTTTACCATTCATAATTGCTTTGTACCTTTTGCAGGTGATGAGTAACATGCAAGGACCTGGCATCAGCACTGAGTGGATGTACAGGTTGGAGGAGCAGTGCAGGGAGACAGTTATGTGTCAGACATTTCCACATTATTTTACCTAGAATATATCATAACTTTGTTAGAGGAGTGGCTTGTTTTACAACTCCATGCATGCTACTATTAATGCAAGACCACCCAGCATGCATCTGCAGAGTAACTCCAATAGTCATAACATATAGTTCATTAGAAAGTTTACATTTGAATTAGGAACAAGGCATGTTTCCTGAGAGCAATGTTTTGGATTGTATGTTGTGACTTGGATGACAGACAGTTCTGTGTTACTGTCACAGTGCTGGTGCTTGTGATCATTCACATACAACTTAATTGGGCTTCTGCTGTTTACACAGCAGGGGGTGGCACACTTCTAGGTCAGACAGTGGTGCTCAGTGACTGCTGTGCATTGTCTGTCTATTCACATACTGAATGGGTGTCTGCAGTCTCAGCATTTTGGCTGCTGTTGAGAGACTATGTCTGATATTTAATTCAGTTCAACATGGTTAGCACTTTTGCCCACAAGACTGGTGGTGCTTTGTTTACATCATGGGCTTCTATTGATATCATCAATAAATATAGATAATAGGACATATGGAATGTGTCGTGTGCATGACTATCTACCCTCTAGCCTCACTTGTTTCTGTTATATACCCTTTACATAATCCTTATTGGCCACATCATCTGAGAAGTATGTTTGGTTTTAATGATATCTGTAAAGTATTGTAATATACCTTGTTTCTCATATACAGGGATCATATTGATGGCATAGTGCTTAATGTCTGTTACATTCTTTATGTGCACATCAGTTTGTGTTTCATGACAGCCATGTTTTGCACAGGAATATATAGACTGATAGACAAGAGATTTTCATTGTTAAGGTTTGGATTCGTGCGACTTGACTAGTATCATACCTTATTGTGATGTGTCATACTGAATCTTTTCCACCTGTGGAATGTTTCACAGTGGGTATGTTAATTACTCATGTAATGGATGGAATGCATATTATGTACTTTCTTTCTTGTTATGTGTTTCACTTTGACAGAATGTGGGATCTGTGGCTGGTCTGCTATCAGACACCAGAGATGAGCACATGGGAGACCATTGTCCAATTACTCAGATTCAAGTGACGATGACCAAGATGGAGACAATGATGATGAGGACTGAAATGTGCCTGTACATGTCATCACTCCTGTTGTACCCAAATAGAAATGTCAACCACTACAACAGGCAGACATTTTATGGGACCATATCAGGAAGGTGATGTCTGATGTGTTTTGAATCCAGATGAGGGACCCAATGTGGAAATTTTCCAGGACATGGCACAGGACATATGTGATTCATTCAGGGAAATAGCCAGGAAGATCATTTGTGATGTTCAGCTCCATGAGGTAGACCCTCACGACCAAAAGTATTGTCTGTGTGAGCCGCTAGTGTACTGCTGCCACCATGATGTTTGCCATATAACCAGAATACTATATAGGCACCCTTGTGCATAGATAGCATATTGCTACAATGCTTATATGATACATGTATGACCGTACAATGCAGATGTCATATGACATTTTTTAATTATATTGAACCTAGAGCATGACACACATTACCACATTAGACATGCAGCAATCATGCTGATGTCCATGAAGTGCTGCAGTTTATGCATACATTGCTCTATGTGGACAGGTGGGTTACTCATACTTATGTGTGTATGTTTGTACTCCTATTCATGCACTGCAGCATATTTTTGTTATGCCCAATACACTGTGGCAGTGTATGTCATGTTATGAATTTTGCTGTTGACATGCTGCTACTGATGCAAGAGTTTCACTGTAAATGTTTGTGGGATTGCAGCAACTCACAAACATTTTCCCCATAGTTCACACATAACATAGTGAGATGGGTATGTTTTGCAGGATGCTATGGCATTTCTGCTCACCAACATAACATGTTCCTGGCCTTGTGCTTTCTATAACCCTGTTATGTCATGCTATCACACTGGAATAATGGCACTGTGTGTGGCATGTATTAGACATAATGGTAGCATGTTATATAATAGAATTGTATGAGCAGTCCTTTTTCACTTAATGAATAGACCACCACTATGCCAATCATGTATACACCATGGAATTGCTGTCATATATAGCAGCATTCCGGAATGCCTTTGCTGTCTTCTGCTACACTTCAACATGCATGGCTTATTCACATACATGCACATATTTCAGCAATTTGTGTAGATATGCACTAATTTACTTATGTGCCTCTGCATACATTCTGAACAATATAGGAACCCCATTGTACCTTGTGTGATAAGTGATTCTTAGTTTGTGCACCTGTGCCTCTTACTATTTGTTGATTGCACGTTACTGTGTGTGTGTGTGTGTGTGTGTGTGTGTGTGTGTGTGTGTGTGTGTGTGTGTGTGTGTGTGTGTAATTTGCACACAGCCATGTTTAGTGTGATCAGCAATGCAGTCTGGCCATGTGATATACTTTGACATTTGCTTTAGTGTAGCTTGGGTGGACTTCTACACAACCCTATGTGGTGTTCACATGCATTTGCATTGTGTCCCGTTATTTAGTGTTTCCCTGCTTTATTGTTTGCCTGATTTTCTTTTCTGGCATGTCCTCCTGGATGTAGGCCTGTGCTTTCCACCTCCCTTTCCCTTTTGTAGGTTTTGCATGTATTCTCCACATATGTATAGTATACATTAAACATCCTTTGCATTTTCATCCATTATAATATAATTGTATTGTTACAATGCCACCTTGTGTCAGCCCTTTTGCCATTTTCCACATGTAGGATATATGCACACAAGTTGCTGGCTATTACTTGCATTGCATCCTTGTTCATCTTACACACCATGTGTTACATATTAACTAAACTATTTGGTGATAATTCATGTGCACAAATCGACGTTCCTTGTAGTGCATTATTTGTGAATTTCCTGTTTATTATTCCATGCTATTGGGGTATGTATGTGTATTTACATTGCTTTCTAATAGGTTCCTGTTAGGCCAATAATGGTCACACATATACGACTATAACTCTGTGTTGCCTCTGACATTGCATAAGTCTATGACATATGTATTTCATTTCATGTCTGTTTTGGTTATGTACACTTACATGTGTAATGAGCAGCCTGTTTATTGCTTTACTACATTACTGCTGTTTGACATGTACTTGGTTGTTTGCCTTTCTCATGCATGGCTGTATGTTCTATTCTGTCCTCTGATTGTCTCCTCCTGCATTTTAGGAGATTACACTTGCACTGCTGACAGACTACTTGGGTTCAGTCAGATACATTCAGGTACGATTGTCACACAGTTTGCAACATGTCAGAACATCATAGAGCATAGTTACATATGTATTTCTGCATTTCACCATGGCTGGTATGCATCCTTACCCTGTTTGTCAATTTTCATTGTCCGTGTTGTAGATTGCACTGTCTGTGTACCTTACCTCTCCTTTATAATTATTTCTGACCTCTGTCCGTCATGTTGTGTGATATTTGTTATATGTGTATACCTGCTGTTTTGCCATTTTCTTCCTCTTTCCCTGTCTTTTCCTTTCCTTCTATTTTTCAAAAACTAACTAACTAACTATCTAACTAACTAACTAACTAACTAACTAACTAACTAACTAACTAACTGACTACCAAACTAAATAAGGGGGCCTATTCTCACCCCCCCCAAAAAAAAAACAAATGCTCACGTCCCTCCGACTGCCCCTCCAATTTTCCTTTTCCAACAGATGCCTTGTGTGTCCCTCTTTTTCACCTGCAACCCACATCTACTTTTCTATCTTCCTATTTCCTTGGGTGTGTGCGTTACTTATGCTCACTACACATCCCACACCTATTGTTAGCCACTGTTAGCACTGGCAAAGTTGCCATGGTTGGCATTGATTGCCCTTTATTAATCTTTTATTAGAAATTTTACAGATTCCATCAGATTCTGTATTTTCCTCAATGTATTTTATTAGTACTTGACATGCAAAGACATCTGTAGTTGATTGTGGGCCTACTAGATGGATTGCTGTACATATATATTCCTTTAAATGTCCTGCAGCTTGCATTGAGCTTGTATAATTTCCATAGCTTTGGTACTGAGCATCACGGTTGCTGATACACTTTTCATGTATTACAGATTGGCTGTGACTTTTAGACAGTGTGCCGATACTGCTGAGCAATTCTGTTTTTGTGCCAAGAAAGTCTTCAGTTCACCGAGGCATATTTGCATATTACATGCTTATCTGCAACTTTTGCTCAAATATTGGCAAAATGTACCAGATAACCTGAACGTTGCAGAATCCAGCCCAATATCTCTGTCTACTCAAAAGTAGTCCAGTGGCTACTGTTATGTCAGTTAATGCAATGAAACTCTTTGGTAGAACAGCTTTCACTGATACATATAGCCACATTCCACAACTAAATTACTTTTTGCCATCCTAATTAAATGCTGTTTAATAATAGCCGCTGCCCCTCCTACCATTTTTGGAAAAATGCCAAAATGCCTTTAAGAGGACTGGTGTCACTTTTTTTTTTTACCAAAAATGCATGCTTTAAACTCTGTATGTTATTTTTTCTCACCCTGCTATACCACCAGAAGGAAAAGAATCTATAGAAAAACTGATTCATTCTCATAAGGTCACCCTGTATGTAAAATATATGATACCTTTCAGAGCAGTCTAGATTTTGGTGTAAAGGTACAATGCATATTTTGAATATGGTTATGAATAAAAGCAAGTAATTTCCCCTAAGTTGAAATTGACTCATGGTGACTATGGGAAGACCCCATAGGGCTTTTGTGGTATATTATGGAAGGAGATTGCCGGCCTTTTTTTCACACACACACTGCTACTGCCTGATTTATCCTTAGACAGGTATTGAACCTAGGTATATCATTTTTAAACATGTGCCTTAACCTGGGATGGCTATGAATACCTGTCAATATATTCCCCTTCTATGTATCTAGTAATAACAGACTTCTTAATCAGGAATTTCAAATGCCTGTTATTAGATTAGTTTTTTGTAATCTGCACAAAACACACTGTGAAATTCTCTTTTTGGTTACATTCTTAGAGGTTTTTTTTATGTATTATTTGTCTCATACTAAAACTGTATACATTGACTTTAATACATGAATTAAAAATTAGGTAAGCACAGCTAGTAAATGCTTTAATATAATTTAACCCATTTCATGAAATCAGTTGTACACCTTTCAGATATCTAGATCGTCCTTTGCTTTAAACATTCTATTTGAAAACAGATCTGTCATGCTATTGTTATTTAAATGCATGCTGGTAATGCATGTATTTTAAGAAGTTGAGGTGCAGTCACTCCGTCATTCTTCAGTGGTCAGATGAATTAAAATATCTGTACTATCATGATGTTTTCCAGACTTGAACAAACTACTTTTACCAAGCCTAGGATTATATTGTATTGTAAGCCCAGACAATAACCCTTTGAACCTCTTATTTCTGTCACTTTTGTTTTTCTCTGCATTGGATAAGTAATGTCATTTTCAGCAAGCTTGATGAAGCTGGATGTGTAGAAGCAGCTTAGCACTGTAGCATAGATAAATCCATTTTCTGAATCATCACTTACTTAGAAGTGACTTTGTGCATATGCCCAGAAGACATGATACAGCGAAGAAGATGAAGACAGAGAGATTTTGGAGATGACTTGCAACATTTCTTAATCTAGTGCTGAGAGATACTATTAAATCTTATCTAGCAACCTCTCTCTACATGATGCACAGAAGAATTTATCATATGGAGCAAAAAAAAAAAAAAACAGTTACTATTTCAGTGAGGAGAAGCATTCATCATCCACTGTCAGAAAATTCACTTGATCTCTGAAAGCATGTGCAGTACCACAGAAATTACTGGTGTGAAACTATGATGATTTCTTAATTACCCAGCAGATGACAGAATAGTCACACATATGTAAATTTCACAGAACGCAGCCTAATGAATGCTATTGCAGGTTCTTTTCAAAAATGTAAGCTGTATTTAGCTTCTAACTTCCATATCCATGTATTAAGTGAAGCACAAAAAAACTAACTGAAGTTGTGATAATATAAGTGAGCTAATATGAAATAATTGCCTTTTGATTAACAAGCTGCACAAGGCACCTATTTTGTCTATTTTAAATACAAAAGCACACTGATTCATTCAACACTCCTATATCCAAAAAAAATACAAACTATGGCTGTTTGATACACATATTAAATTATGAAAGTCAAAGTTGTCATGAACATAGAAACAGCATTTATACAGCATGTCATAAAACAGAAATCATTTCAGAGATGAAAAAGTATAGCAGATAAAGTAATACAGTACTAGGAAGACTTGAAGTTGAATGTATTTCTATGAATGTTGTTTCCTTGTACTACCTTATCTGTATTGACATATATTGTTGGATTGATTGGCATAAGTCTTACTATAGGTGGAGTTTGGTGCCAAAGAAAAATATCTGTTTTAAACATATGCAATAGTTAATTATCTATTTATTTTAACTAGGAAGGTTGACTGATTTGAAGATGCTAGTCAACAAATAATTGGTGGAGCATTTATCAAAATACAAATATAAAATTTAGTGAAAACAATATTTTTTCAAGAATTCAGTGTAGCAGTCATATACAGCTGTAATGAGATGTGCTGCAGAAAAAAAAAGAAAAAATAATTCCAACAAGACCCAGACAGATTGGTTCTGATTAGCAGCCTAAAGACCTGTAAGAGCTGGTGAGGGAGGAATGATTAGGTTATGATTGCCCCTATAAATGACGCATGCGGATGACATGTTACTGTGAAGTAGGCCATTCTTGATGACTCCGTAAGAACCTCAGCTATGATCATTGCCCAGAGTAGGTGAATGTGCAGACCATAAAGGGACTCACCACATCAGGAGGCATGGGCACACTTAAACAGATGCCCTTGCATAGCATCTCATAATGGTCCAGGTAAAATGGAATATAATTCACATGTATTATGTTTACACAAAGAGTTTAGCAACCACATTTGTAATTCATATTACTGGTTGGTAAATAGTTTTTTTTTTTTGGCTCCCTTTTGGAATGTTGGCAATCGAAATGCCGACTGCAACCAGAATGGAAGAAAAGAAAAGTTTGGAGAAACTGAATCTCAAAGATTGCTATTCTCCTATAAACTTTTGTTTTACAGGAGGCAAGCCCCCTGCATAACCATAAGTGTTGGCAACCCCCCACACTCTCTGTATTTTTAAATAGCAACTGCAAGATCACCATATCTCAGAGAATAGGGATTATTCCAGGAAATGGCCATCTCTTCTTTAGTATATATATATATATATATATATATATATATATATATATATATATATATATATATATGGGTCTACTACTAATGCCCGAAACGACGATTCCCCGACGGAAAACTCACCGACGCCAGATGACCGACAGGTAAGTGTACCGACAGGGTGATTTGCCGACAGCGGAAAGACCGACAAGGGAATGTGCGATCGCGGTAAGTGTGCGATGGTGACGGAGTTAGGAGCAGTCAGGTAAGTGCTCGAGATTGTGGGATGTCGGGTTAGGCTGTGGGAAAGGTGAGTGTGTGTTCGTGTCGGAGGTATGGTTCGGGTAAGGTAAGTGTGTGCTAGTGAGGGACTGTAGTTTAGGGACGGGTTAAGTGAGTTAGGGTTAGGGTGCAGGTAGGTGATGTGTGCGTTAGTGTTGGAGCTTGGGCTAGGGGTGGGTTAAGTGAGTTAGGGTTAGGGTGCAGGTAGGTGAAGTGTGCGTTAGTGTCGGAGCTTGGGCTAGGGGTGGGTTAAGTGAGTTAGGGTTAGGGTGCAGGTAGGTGATGTGTGCGTTAGTGTCGGAGCTTGGGCTAGGGGTGGGTTAAGTGAGTTAGGGTTAGGGTGCAGGTAGGTGAAGTGTGCGATAGTGTCGGACCTTAGGGTTAGGGTTTGGGTCAGGGCTAGTGTGTATGCTATGTAGTGTCGCGTGTTGTTTACGTTCTGTGTGTCGGTGTAATGGTGTTCGGTGTAATGGTGTTCGGTGTTTTGCGTTGTCAGGTTTGTGTGATGTCGGTCATCTGGCCGGGAGTTTTCCGTCGGGGAATCGTCGTGTCGGTAATTAGTAGTAGACCCATATATATATATATATATATATATATATATATATATATATATATATATATATATCTATATGTCCATTTTTTCAACCATTCAGTCTCTGTGTTTCATAACTTTCTATAGTGGGTCCCAACATTTCAAATTATTACCATTTTTTTCATGTATGCTGTATTCTTCATTAGTTAATAGAGTAATGCATTATTAATTTGGTTCATTTGCAAATTATCTTTTCAAGTTAGATGGTAAAGTGGTCCAGTGGTCGCATTGTCAGCTCACAGCAAGGGGTTCTCCAGTTTGATTCATGGCTGGAGTACCTTCTGTGTGGAGTCTGCATGTCCTCCCTGCATTCATGTGGGTTTCCTCTGGGTGCTCCGATTTCCACCCTCATTACAAAGACATGCATGTTGAGCATTTCTCCCCGGGCCTCTGCTGAAAATTGGCTTTGTTCCAAGTTGGACTTTCTCATAAACAAATGTTAAATAAATAATTGTACAGTGTAGGAATTTGTTGTTAATGCATTTATGGGTGTCATCATCAGGAGTCAAAAAATGTTGGAGGTATCTAAAACACTAGGCTCCTTTGACTTTTGCTGGAAGTTTTAATGTGGTTTATGGTGCAGTGCTGCAATAGTAAGTGTTGATGACTTGAGACAAAACTCATGTAGGATAATAGAGGAGATAACCTATCACTGAAAATCTTGAGATAATATTTGTTTTTCTATTGGTACACATTTTAAAGATGTGACCACTGTTAATTTGCATACTTTCCAAGAAGATTTGTCAGATAGCTGTAATAATGTGATTATAATATTATTTATCTAAGTTAGAACTATTCACTCACAGCTCAAAGATGTATATCTTATGGATACTCTACAGTTGCATATTTTAGCCACAACATGTGTAGTGGAGACTGCAATATTTATATTACTATTGTGGGAGTTCTAAAATGTTTTGACTTGGTGCAAAGTTTTATTGCTATAGGTTTATAGTCACATAATAGTGACTTAAATGTGTTAAGAAAGATTTTGTGTGGGTATGTGTAGGGGAATTCAGCAACCCACACAACCTGTACCTATCTATCTATTGGCTGTGTATCGCTTGCATCACACTGATTCAGCCCTAAACTACAGTTCTGTCAACTGCTGCATTCTCAATGTAAGTCTCTAACCTACACACTAATTGTAAGGATTACTATAATAAGGTATTGTATGCATGGATCTGTTGCTCTTATGCAAGGAAATATAGTGCGCTATTTGGTCAGAGTTAACATCCACATAGGACAACTGATACCCAGTCCAATAGTATGTGCTCCTTAATTTTCACCAGGCCTCATGGCTGGAATATTCATGACATCAGGCATGGGAGATTTTAAACAGTGGGTACACATATTTGGACTACTGTCTACCCAAGGTGATCATGTACTGTTGTTCCCCCACCCCCAACACAGCAGTGTACCCATATAATCGCTTTAACAGAAAATCAGCTAAGGTATATCAGTGGACCAGGCAATCTCAGGGCTGTAACATAGATAGCACTCACACACTGTATGTCTCTCTTCACACAGGATAACAATGTACATATGTATGCTGTTGACTGTGTGATGAATGACCCCTCTCTGTCTAGTGACCTGTGTGGCTCAGTGGACTAGGGATGATGGTGTTGATGGTTCTAATCTGGAATTACTCACATCTTTTGCATGTGAGGTAGTAGTATGTTGGTGTTTTCCCAGATTGTCATACCTCCCAACCTCTTAGTAGAAGAAATCTGGACTAAGTCATAAAGATTGAGGGGAACAAAGGCCCAAGCATAGTGACAGAGTTTAAATATTGGTCACATAAACCCAGACAGTTGCTGGAATTAAAGGTATTGCAGTAATACATATTTTTTGATAGATATGAAGTTTGACACACAATTGTTTGTTTGTAGTTAGTAGAATGTATTGATGTTAACATTCAATAAAGCACCAGAAGACCACAAATGTGTGAGGAACAGACCATGTAACTGAGGCAAAATGCTGGACAATCTGTGAAAATCAGGACAGTTGAGAGGTATGCAGACTGTCAGTCTTTTGGTGGTGTAACACTACCAACCTCAGTCACATATTTAGTACAGGAGACAGCTTGGGAAAGATATGGACATTTTGAGTGAAGTGCAGTACTGGAGAAAAAGGGGCAGATGTTAATATCTGTAACATACAGAATCCCAGACTGGAATGCAGGTTAGTGTGGCCTGGAGTCACATTAGAAGAACTGACAGTCCCACCGGGCATGCCCGTACACTTAGTAAAAATTAGCACAATTCTGTTGGCCCTTCATTGAAATTACATGTTATGTATAAATGTCTCTAAATACAGACATATATGTATACATATCCGTCTGTCCGTATCACTCTCTCACTTGCATAGTATATCTATAGCTATGTAGTATCAAATAGATATATACTGGCATATATAACTATATATATTAAAATGATACATAGACTTCCCCACCATATATCTACATAACACATATACATGTCATAAACACACACAGCTACGTTTATATATACATCCCTGTTATATACGGAAATATGTGTGTGGATGTCTGCATTGTCCGACATACCCTAATAATGGTGAGTAAACTGCACTATCACACAGCCATAATATTGCTCAAAAAATCCAAACTAAGGGCACAACAATACATAATCCACTTACATACAGACCCCTATGCCAGCTGTATGTCACCGTGTAGACAGACACAGGTGAGCAGGTGGTGTAATATATAATGGTGTCAATGAATGTATAGACAGGGCACATCGTGCATGCCCACAGTGTCGCCTAACTGCAAGCAGCCACATATAGTCATACTGGTAACTCTACACACATAGCTAGGATGACAACAGTTATCTCACTGCTTGGATACTAGAGGCAGATAACAGTATGAACCACTGTCAATCTGCAGGCCACAGATGCCTGTTTAACACAAGCCTAGTTTGTGTAATGCACAAATACTGTGCTTGCAATCCCATATACAACAGACTTAACCTGTGGTGCATGCAATAAATACTGTGATCTATAGTGTATAAGCCTAGATAGGTAGGGATTCTAATCTCATTGCAGCCCACTTGGGGTGTGTTTGTGTGTGTGTGTGTGTGTGTGTGCGCACGCATGCGCGCGTGTGTGTGTGTGTGTGTGTGTATGTGTGTGTGTGTGTGTGTATGTGTCTACCCCTGCAAAACAATGGACATGCCCTCATGGGCTGTCCAGCAGCAATGGTTATGCACATTTTGCTCCCATAACTTGCTTCTGCCTTCCAAACTGCCATCTTCTACAAGGCCTGGTGATGTCATCCACCTTAAGACTACCAGCTGACAGTGCAGTCTCAAATGCAAGCTATGGCACGTGCGATAAGTACTGTGATTTATAATATATAAGCCTAGATGGGTATGGGTTCTAATCACACTCCACCCAACATGGTGTGTGTGTATATCTGTATGGCATATGAATAATAACCTTTGTAACATAGACATAAATAAGGTTTTGAATCATTTTATTTGTAGCAGGTGAGGTGTCCCCCCCCAAATGACTGACCACAATAAGGCATGCTGATATCAACAAACATTATATGTTCTAAACTGATAGTACTAGAAGACATTAGTTGTGTTGCATGCAGCAGGTACTGCAACCTGTAGAGTGTACCATAGGTTCATAGGTTCATAGGTTCATACTAGGCTATCTGCCCGAGGGCATTTATAAGCCTAGCCCATCGTTTTGTGGCTTACGCCACCCCTTTAGTATGGGGAACTATACCCATTATTTTGCTGTGCCTCTGTCGAGCAGTGACATTGAGGTAATCCCTGGGGTATATCTGCGATCTCCCATCCATTGGTCAAGATTTCTCTTGAACAAGGCCAGCGAGGTGCTCTGCCTCACATGTACCGGGATTTTGTTCCACAGCATAGGGAGTCTTTGGGTGATGAATCTATCCCTCCAGCACGTCCTATTAATAGCCGTGTCGAGGTTTAAGTCTCCTGCCCTTGTGGCTCTGATGGATCTAGATTTTTTGAGGTGAAGCATATTCATCAAATCTGGGTTTGACATGGCCTTGTATGTTAGGCAAAGGTCACCTCTGAGCAAGCGGTAAGTGACTGAATAGAGCTGGAGTTCTTTCAGTCGGGCAGCATAGGATAGATTTTGAGACCCTTTATCCTTTTGGTGAGGAACTTTTGTGGCCTCTCCAGCTGCTGCAAGTGTCGGGTCAGATACATTCTGAATGGGGCATTGTACTCAATCATTGGTCTGATGAGTGATGAGTAAAGGGAGACTATGACCTCCCTTGATCTAGATGAGAATCCCTTCATGATAAGGTGGGCAATGTAGAAGGTCTTCCTAACTACTTTAGCTACATGGGTGTTGAATGACAGACTACTATCAACCTGGGTCCCCAGGTCCCTGATAACTTCTTCTGTGCTCAGTGGATTGCCACCTATTTGGTAGCTAGGGTAACCTTGTTTTTCCCGAAGGGTATGACTATGCATTTTTGGCATTTAACTTTAGGCCATGGCTCTGGCACCAGTTATCCGTTTCTGTGAGACCCTTCTGAAGGATATCTGTGTCAGATGTGTTTTCTACTATGGCCTAGTTTGCAGTCATCTGCAAACTTTGTCAGCCATAACCCTCCTGTGTTTGCTTGTACTTGGAAAAGTAGATGCCAAACAAGAGTGGGCCCAGGACTGAGCCCTGTGGGACACCACTTGTGACAGGCTTTGAGTCTGACATGGCGCCAGCAACTCTGACCCTGTGGGTTCTGTCACTCAGCCAGTTTGCAACCCATCTTGTGATGTATGGGTTAACATTTAAGCTGATGAGTTTTTCAATGATACCTGAGTGGGGTATTGTATCGAAGGCCTTAGCCAGATCGAGGTAGGCTGTATGGACTGCCTTTCCCTCATCAATGGCTTTGGTGACTGTTTCGAAAAGTCAACCAAGTTTAAAAGGCATGATCTGCCTTTGACAAAGCCAAACTGGGTTGGATCCAAAGTCTGCAAATTCCTATGTCTTTATTTATGAGGTCCATTATGATCCTCTCCATGGCTTTGCAGATAAGGCTTGTCAAGCTAATGGGCGGTAATTTCCAGGGTCGGTGGAGGCACCGCCTTTGTGAAGTGGGACCACAGTTGCAGTGCGCCACTCCTGGAGTGCGTATCCAGAGGTAAGACTTTGATTAAACAGCTGTCCTAGCTGTGGGTTTAATTCCTCATTGAGTTCGGGGAGCACACAGCCGGGGACACCATCAGGTCCCATGGATGCTGTGTTTTTGCTTTGGAGAGCAGTTCTCACTTGGGCGCTGGAGATGTTTGGGAGGCTGCAATCGTTTGGTATAGATATCTCTCCTTTTGGGGGGAGGGGGGGGAGAAGTTTGCACTGAACCTGTCAGCCAGTATGTTGGCAATGTCTGTAGGATCAGTAATCTTCACATCATTTTGAACTAGTTCTGAGCATATCTGGGAGTTTCCTCCTAGGTTTCTAACATAGCTAAAGAAGGCCTTATGATTGTCTTTTGAGTCTTTAGCTATTTTTCTCTCGAAATTTGCTTTGGATGATTTTATGAGAGCTCTTAGTTTTTTACTTATAGTGATCAAGGGTGTCTTACCTTTTAAGGATTTTGCTCTATCTTGTAGTAGCTTCCTCCTTTTGTTGTAGAGTTTGTTTATGGCTGGGGTCCACCAGACTGGACGCTTGCCTTTGGTACAAAGAGTCTTTGTTTTGCTTGGGATTGCCTTATCCATGCAATCCTGCAGGTGCTGGTAGAAGGCATTTGTAAGTGATTCAGCGGCTTGAGTACTGTTTTCCGCCGGCTCGGGGCCTTAAAGGAGACCACACTAGTCTTTAGAAGTGTGAAGTCGGCTTTTGAGAGGTTCTTTACTGTGGTCTTTTTTATTTCAGGTGGGGTGGGATGAGGACCTCCAGCAAGATTAGTTTGTGATCTGATCTCACCAGTGAGGGGTATACTTCTGGTGTTGAACATTGTGCTCCCATGTTCGTGATGATGAGATCAAGTATGTTATCTCCTCTTGTGGGGATGGTGACTAGTTGTTCCATGGCATTTGAGTTTATGAATTCCAGGAACTTTTGGGCTAGGGTGTTTGGGCTTGAGTAGTGTTCCCAGTCTATATTAGGGTAATTGAAGTCACCTAGTATGATGGTGTTTGGTGATACATTTATCCCTCTAGTGTTTTCAGGAAGGCCATGTGAGGTTCCTGAGTTTGTGAGGGTGGCCTGTAACATGCTACAATTTGCAGAGCAGTCTTGCCTACGGTTAATTGCACCTGGATGGTCTCCGATGCATCATGCGTTGCCACCAGTCTTGAGGTGTGGGTGTCCTTGATGAATATGGATACCCCTCCTTTCTTGGTATTGTCCGGATTTTGGGGCCGGAACGCATGATATGAGGTAAAACCTGATAGCTGGGGTGCTCTCAGGAGCCTTGAACCAGGTTTCTGTCACAGCACAGACATCGATGTTCTCCATACTGAGAAGGGCCTCGAGTCGTGCATTTTGAGATTTAGACTTCTGGCATTGAGCAGCATTACCCTTAGTTTTTTCCTTTTTGTGTTCTAGGGTGGTAGGTTTAGAATTTGAGCCGTGCCTAAAAAAGCCACTATGGGGGTCGCAAGCCCCTTTCCCAATATCCGGAATCCCAGGGTGACAGGTGCAAGCCGTCCCTTGCGAGCAGCGTGGCTTGTCCAGCATGTCATCCCAGGCAGACAGATACTGGATCCCCTTTGAATGACACCAGTTTTTAAGCCAATTGTTAAAGCTGATCATCTTGTCTCTGTATTGTGGCATCATTCTTGGTGAAGGTAGGATACTGCTCAAGGTCAGGGTCATACCTGCCTGGGCTACATAATCAGAGAGCTCCTCAATGTCCCTTTTCATGTAGTCCAAGGAGGTACGTCTCAGGTCGTTTACACCAGCGTGGACAATGACTGAGTCATATTTGTACCTGCTGTTGAGAGACCTGAGTGCTTGCGTTATGTGGCGGATTCTAGCGCCCGACAGACAGCTTACTGTGACCTTCTCCTTACTCAGTCTGGTGAGTGGGACGTCAGTGTGTCTGACTATGGAGTCACCAATGACTAGTGTGTCTGGCATTGTGTTTGGCCTTAAGGGCTGTGACTGTTTGACACTCTGACTGTGAGGTCTATGTGTTGCAGGTGTTGTGTTCTGAGGTGGTGGTTGTTTGGGTGTCTGCTTTGGTGGCCTCTGCTGTTTTGGTAGATTTTTGTTCAGAGCCTCCGAGTATGTCTTTGTGTGTTTATGTGTATGATTTGAGGTTGTAATGGTACTATGTGAGACTGGGTCTATAGTGTGTGTGGTAACCTTCTCCTCCTGACTGGTCTTGCCAGTCCTATGTTGAGAGAGCTCAGCCTCCAGTTTGGCCGTATAGTTGCATCTCTCGCATGTATTTGTGTTTTGTAGTACATAGGTAAGTGTTCTACATACAGCCAACTTGCACTGCGTGCATGCCTTGGCATTTCCTGTATGCAGTGAGTGAAAGTGGTTCTAGCCAGATTGTGGCCATGTCTGTCCGTGAGGCTGTTACAGCAGTATACATCATGTTATGGAGCCATAGGACATGTGACCTTAACTAGCATAATGGCCATACAGCCCTCATAATAAGAGACATCTGTATCCCCCTCAGTACAGGACCAGCACATATTGCCCCAGTCCAAGGTGGGACTCAGGCAGATGCCATGTGTTGAGATGACAGCTGCCCAGCCAAACACAAACAAATGGCATGTGCTGACATGCACTGAGATGCTCTGTGTACCATTAGGCAGGGTCTGTTTCAAGGGTATGTTTATGTCTGCTAGATAAATGTCTCTCACAAGATGGAGTACTAACATCACATAGTAGGTTAATGTCCTTACAGTGAGTCATCCATATATTATGCTCCCTACAGACAAGCAGCATATGCACTCCAGCAGGGTCACATCTTGCCCTGTAGCAGACTCTATCACAAACTATGAATGCATGAATATACTGACCTCTGCCATTGTCCTTGGTAGACTGTCATACAGATGTGAACCTATGGAGCCATGCACATATACTACTGTACCTTGCTGAAGTCATATTTCTGCTATGATGCCATGCTGGGCTACTTCACTGCCACTGTGTATCCATAGGTTATCCCCTTTGACTCCCAGGAAAGAAACATTCACAGGTCCGTGACATACCTGTCATTGTGTAAGAATACCGCCAGTACAACATCATACAATACAAGTTCCACAAAAGTATGTGGTATACTCATGACACATGCCAGAATACAGTGTATGTTGGTGATCACTACAAGTGGCATGGCAAAACAATACTGCATTACACAAGTACATGTCAAGTAATATAGTCACCCTGTGCATCAGACACATAGATTAATTTCCGTGCATCGATGGGAAGGATGACAGGGATGTGACAAAGGTATCATCACTTGCACAGGGTGTTGTGTGGGAGTGCTATGCTGGAGCCTTAGGCTGGCCCAAATGGTTGACAGCATGTGTATGAGTCAGGAAGGGGGCCGGGTTATACAGAACATGGAGAGGTGCTGTGTGTCTCTGTAAGTGACCTGCATGTGACAGTGGTGTGTGAGTGTTTGCATGTACACAGTCAAACTCAGTGCTAGCCCTACACGTGTGTTTGTTGGATAGCTTTGGACCATATATGGTAGAGTTGACAGTTCACCGTCTCCATCCCTGAACATGGGAACTGGCTCTGCCAGGAGCTGCACTCTAGTACCTGACAGTGACTGCTGTCTGCTGGGACCATGTCCCTCACTGGACCTCTAGGACCACATGCCCATGGCCTGCCATGCCGTGATGTGGACAGCACACTCCCCTCTGTAGTGCTGTATGTACTGCCACTATGGGAGCTTAACTGTGCATGGCCACATGGACACTCAGCAGATGGCGTTGCTGACCTACATCCATGAGTTCAACTTCCAACTCCAACCACACATTCCAGCACAGGGAATGTGTGGTCCTAGACAGACACTTTCTCAGCCCACTGTCTGTCCACTGCATCAGTGAACCAATCCTGGGTGTCCCCAATGCAGTGGAGGCAGTCACGGATGTCAGACTGTGCTGCATCCATAACACTACGCATACATCTGGTGTTCCATTCAGAATGTGCCTGTGCCTCTATGATGGCCCAAAGCATGCGTTGAGTGACCTGTGATGTGACACCTGCAACAGGTGGTGGATAGACAGCAGTTTTTTTATGAGCACCCCTATCAGTCTGCATGTGTGGGACCTTACTAGGTCTCTGGCTATGACCAGTGTCTACACTCACTGAAGCCATAGTTGCCACACTGGCCTGTTCAATGTCTCCACCATCTGACTGTCCAGACTGTGGAGCTGGGTATGTGTGGGCACACTGACTGTGTGTGGTGACAGTGGGTGCAGAAGAGGGTTGTTAACCTCTGGGACAGATTCAGCCCCTGACCCCATCTGTGCCTCACTGTGGCCACCATCATCATCAGAATCTGAAGAGACACTGACATTAGGTTGTATGCAGGAAAGACTACAACCCCCTCATCACCTGTGGAAACCAAGACAAAAGCAATAAATTACTACCTGCACTATTATGCATGGAAAATCCACAAAGAGTTGTAATAATGAGGCTCCACAACTGCATTACCAGTCTCACATCTTCTCATCTCCTCTTTCATGCACAGCAGACTTCCTCACAACAAAGTACACATTTGACTCAAGGCCTTTATAACAAGCACATCAGGTAAATCATGTGAAACTTGACCAGTGCAATTTACCTTTTAGGTATGCAATATGAAACTATACTTGATAAAACAGCACATAAAGCCCAGTACACCTATCTTAACAAATATATACAAATATGAGTTTGATTGCCTAAGGTATGTGCCATTGACCTTTCGGTTTTTACAAGGCATGTTGGATTAATTGTCTCATACATCAGGAGGCTTATTCCCTCTGAACTATAACTGCAAAAGTGTTTCTGCTTGTTCAACTATACTCCTGTGATTACCTATTCTAGGAAACTTGGGTAGCTGTTTCAGACTGGAACAGACAAACATTCTACTCTGGTTACACACAACATTAAATGTACATAGGGAATTATCCTGGCTCTTAAACTTAATAGCATATATATGTTCAATAACAAAACAGTATCAATCTTACCAGGAGCAGGACCATTGCTGTGGACAACTCCTGATGAACTGTAAAAAGGTGAGGATGAGGTAATTTCAGTACCACCACATGTTGCAGAAAAACAAGGTAATACTTATATATATCATTCATGTACAGTAGCTACTGTGTTAATTGATGTACTGTTGACATTCTGAGTATGAGCGTACAACTGAGCTTAACCCCCCCCACAGCACATAGACCTGACACCAACTTAAAGGTATGTACAGCTTGTCAGAATGACTGCTATAATATTATAATGGTGATCACAGTAGGATTACATGCATGGTCCTCTGCTGTGGACACTCTGGCGCCTACCTCCATGATGTATGGTGTGATGGATGCCTGGGAGCTGTTATATGTCCCTAGGTTCTCCAGGAATTCCTCAGTGGCCATGAGTGGTTGTTCCATTGCAGCCCCTCCACCAGTGATGACACGATCCCTGGCTACATCAGCTGCCCTTTGTCATGCAGCATTCACCATATCTGTAGTGCGGTGTAGAACCTGCTCATATGACCTGTCCTGGTGGCCAGTCTCATCACATCCCAAACAAGGTCTGTCCACAAAGCAGCCTGCAGTTCCTTGTTATGCCTCCACCTGGATAGGAGGATGTGATAATGCTGCCATAGTCCTTGAAGTATTAGTTCATTCTCCTCATCTGAGAAGGGGGTCATGCTGTCTTCAATACATTAGTCCTGAAACACACCAACAGGGAAACAGATTACAGGATCAAATACATGGATGTCCACTGTGTACAGATACAGCAAGAAGAAAATGGGAAACACTATCCAGTGCTTGCTCACACATGCCATACCCCACAGTATGATAGCATACTATGTGTGTGGATACAACCAAGATAGTATCATTTCTGAGGTAGTTCCCTGTGTGCAATGAGAGATTCTGCTGTATGATCATACACCTAACATTCCAGTCCACTGTGGTGTGTCCCCTAAGGCCAGCCACCCAATAATATGTCATACGACCAGTGCCAGACAAACAGCAGTGTGCTACTATGACCACTATATAGGGACAGTCCAACGACACCAGTGTCCCACAATGACAAAATGTAATGTAAGCCTGATATAGTGTACATCCCCTGTATGAGTAAGCAGGGTATCAATGACATGTCATTACCACAGCTCTAATACAGGCTTACTGCTATAATCCCTTTTCCCCATACCTCTATCCTCCCATCTGCATCCTGTTACACACAAAAACAGTTACATACCTGGTGGAGTTCAGTACTCCTCTGTTGAAATGTGCTACTAGTAATGGTTTGCAAAGGTGTTCTCTGTGTGAGGAAAGTCTCATGCAGAATGTTTGGCCATTGCCAGCTGCTTGCATTTCAACATGCTTCTCACTAGCATGTAATTGCCTCTAAACCAATCTGTGACTCTGATATGCTAATTGCAGCCAAAACAGCTGAGCTGCACTATCATTAGCCAATAACATGCAACCACTGTGCAATATATAAGGCCTTCATGTAAAACAGGTCCCCTTTCTTAGCTGTTGAGATGGACATTACTGGGATGAGGAGACTACATCATCGCAGTGGGTAGGTCTGTAGCAGAAACCTTTATCTAGAGCTGTGTGTACCACAGGCTGCAGCTGTTGCTGCAGGTAATAGACATAGGCAGAGCGTGTGAACACTTTGGAGGAAAACATGTTGTAGGTGGATCTGTGTCAGCCTTGTTGTAGAGGCAGAGCCAGGGTGAGGGCACCCTTTACACTCCAATTATGGCATGTGTTTAAAGTACATATGTTAGGCAACTGTGTCAATAACAAAGTACTAGGTGACATATAGCAATGCTATACAGATATTTGAAGTGTGTCCCTACCTGCAGGCCTATGACTTCCAGCACTGAAAAGCAGTTATTTAATTTGCAATGCTTTGTGTGGATAATAAGTCCATGAGTCATTCAATAATTCCTGTCTGCGCAATAATGTAATTGAAATGCAATACAACACTAGATTTGAACTCAGGCCTGTGTGTGGCAAAATGCACTGTATATGAGGCATTTAACAGACTGAGCTATTGAGTCACTGTTACAGCAGGTGTAACTGCAAGATATATGTGCACACATACAGGCTGTGACAAACATTTTCTACATCCATCGGTATGTGCATAGCTATATATCGATGTATTTCTGCACCGGAGTCCCAGTTAAATATGTATTTTGACATGACTGCCTTAGCAGGTGTCTTTCTACATGGTGTTGAAAAAAGGACATATTTACCTGCTATCACAGGCCTCATTTACATTCATTATCATGACCATGTCTTTGGCTGTCCAGTGATGTACTATTGCATCAGAGGCCAAGGTACACACCCATTTTTTTCCATTACTTTTTATTCCAGTTTGTGTGGTGCAGTGTGGTGAGGCACTCAGCTCTGCTGAAACATGCCTAATGGCTGTAATTAGCAATTACTATGTTTTATTTAAACCACCTGTTTTAATTAAAAGTTGAGTGGCATGGCGGGTTAATGCAGTGTGCTGCAGGTGTGATGGGCTCAAATTCAAAACATGGCAGAGGTGTTTATTTTGTACGTGTCTTACAATGTTGGAAACACATATAGTCATTATAGCTCTATGTAGCTGAACTTAGCGAAGCTGAGGGATGAGTTGGGTTGCTCATGCCGTGCTAAAAAATATAAAGAAAAGAAAAAATGGGAGATAGGAAAGTGGTGAAATGGGGGCAAGCAGGGGGTAAAACATATTGAAAGGCAAGTATTTATGTGCAGGAAGGATGTAGGAAAGAACCATAGCTATCCATTTCTTATACAGCGACAACTGTGCATTTTGACAGACTTTGTAGATGAATTTGGAATCTCAAATCCCAGAGAGAGAGGGGTGAGGACAACATAACAGCATTGTCAAGCTAATTGGATCAAATTACATGTGTCCAGTGGACACATGTGAAATGGAGAGCTATGTATTGGACAATATTGTTTTTGGGGACAGGTGCCCTCTTTATTTTTTTATTTTTATTTTTTTATTTTTTTTTTTTTAAGGTGAAAGTGCAATGTTGGGGAAGGGAAATAGGTACATGTGGGGAAGGTAAGTAGGGTAGCTGAGGATGCATTTGCAAACAGACAAGACAGACAAGATAGCAGACTGGGGTGGTGTGTAACAGGGAGTATGTTCTGGAATCCGAGTCCCATGTGCCTCCAGACAGTAGCAGTGTGACTGACTTCCCAAACCATGGGACTGTCAGCACTGCTCCATAACTACCCTGAGGGTAATTGTGCTGGAGGCTGGGCCAGGGTGAGGCTGCCCCACCACGTTTGTCAGCATGCCCTCATTCCAGTGCAGGCAACAGTCATAGGCAGTGTGGACTATCCTGCACACTAAGACCATCAGCTCCACTCAGGTAACAACACCCCCTCCCAGAGGGGGGCCTGACTCCATCCCGTGGGGTGGTACTATGCAATGCTGCAGGTAGTACAGGGGTAGCAGAAGGGGTAACACCAGCCTGGGTCCTAGACATGCTGAGAACTAGTGCCATGGTCCATTGAGGCAAGGTAGGGGGATCAGATGGATCTGGCCTACCTTGATGCTGCTGTGGTAAATGAGGTAGAGCAGTAAGTTACAGTTAGTAATAACTAAACCATTGTTAGCATTAACAGAATCAAGCATCATATTTATTCATCCAAATACATATTAATGTAGATTATGTGAAACACAACATTAAGTAACATAACAGTCAGTATGGTAACAGCATGCCAGTATGACGTAAACCATAGGGCCAACAAAACAGTTAGTTTACCAAATATGTTAATATTGCATCATAATAAAACATAGCAATAATCAACCACATTTTTCCAAAATATAGTTAGTTTAACAAAATATGTTAATATTAGATCATAATAATAAATAACAGTAATAAATGCATGGATATAAGTTGTGTGGAGACAGAGAAAACATTCCATTACTGACATTGTAGATTATATCCCTGAAAATACTTATAATAAATACTGTATAGGTGTGTAGTGTCAGTTTTGAGTACAGTGACTAAAATTCGCCTATAGCTGATGTAGCATGTATATACCTCTCAAGCTGTTAGCATGGGTCAGTATGGGCCAAGCAATAAGAAATGCAGGTACACCACTACACAGAACAGCTTCACATAATATGGACTTATATAACTACCCAGATGTTCTGTAAATGGATTTGGTAATAGATTGCATTACATGTACTAATTTATCTGCTAATCATGTGACATATTAGCCAGTTTTAATTACATTGCAAGAAATTGTGACACTTGAGAGGCATGTTTGTGTACAGTAAGTAAACCAGACAGCCTCCATTCCTTAGTTGGCAGGCATGGGAGTAGAACCCAATAGCTATGACTGTAGGGGACATCTTCAAATAAAGTTATAGTTGACTGCAGCAACTTAGTACAGACATGCAAGGGATACAGCCATACTGGGATTACACATCTTTATTTATGAATCAACAATGTTGATGAACACATTCTTGGTATTGAGGTTAACATGCTGTGAAATCTAAATACAATATCTGCTCATAATATGGGCTACCTTACCCATATATTTGTTGTGTTCCAGGTGAGAGAGAAAATGTGAGCATTACATGACTGATACTGAAAATTTAGTGCTACATACCACTGGATTTGAACCCAGGACTGTATGTGGCAAAATGTACTGTATACAAAGCATTTAACTGAATGAGCTACTGAGTCACTGCTGACTATTGAGTGACTGATACTTACCTGGATAAAACCTGGAACTATTCTATGAACTGAGCAATACAATCCCAGGATGCCTTCTAAATAGGATGAAACATGACCTATCAGGGCCTCTGGAATCACTTTGAACTGCAGCCTCCAAACAGGCTTCATGCCTCATGAATGGAGAAAGGCAACACTCTTCCCTCTCAACAAAGGTGGGCCATCTTCAGACCCTGGAAACTACAGACCCATAAGTCTCACTAGTCTTATATGTAAAGCCATGGAAAAAGTATCATGGGGATGATCAACAGAAGTATAGTAAACCTCCAGACACTGGACCCAACCCATTTTGGTTTCATAAAGGGCAGATCATGCCTAGACAACTTGGTGTATTTCTTTGAGAAGGTCACCAAACCAATGGATGAGGGCAAAATCATTCACACTGCCTACCTTGACTTGGCCAAGGCATTTGACACAATACCCCACTCAGGCATTGTTGACAAACTCAAGCAGTTAGGAACAAACCCGTATATCACTCAGTGGATAGCCAACTGGCTCACAGACAGGACCCAGGAAGTTAGACTTGGGGAGTCCTCCTTTACAAAGAGGCCAGTCACAAGTGGAGTCCCTCAGGGATCAGTCCTTGGACCGCTCCTTTTTGGCATTTACTTCTCAGAAGTCAAGGCCAATGTCAATGGTCTCTATCTGACTAAATTTGCATATGATTGCAAATTAGGAGCTGTTATTTAATCTCACACTGATACAAATATTCTCCAGGAGGGACTGACACAGACAAACAACTGGTGTCAGAGTCATGGACTAAAACTAAATGCCAAGAAATGCATAATAGTATCCTTTGGGATGTCATCCATCCCTGGAAACTATCATATTGACAACACAGCCCTTAGAGTTGACCCAGTAGTCAGGGATGTAGGGACACATAGATAGTAATCTAGCCTTTGATCATCATGTGTCTAAAATAGTGAGGAAATCATTCTATGTTGTGCAACTTATAAGCAAAGGTATGGCATCTACATCCAAGGAAGTCATTGTTTCACTATATTTGGCATTCATTAGACCTATCATTGAGTGCAATGCCTCCCTTGGTATGTAGCTAACCAAGCATATTTAACAACTGGAATGTCCACAGAGGTTCCTCACTAAAAGAATTCAGGGCATAAGTAATATGTTCTATGCATACCACCTCAAGACCCTATTCCTGAATTCCATCTCCTACAGGCTTTTGAGGGGAGATATATGCCTGGTATACAGGGCATTGTCAGATCCCACTTTGATGGACCTACTGCATATCCGCAAAACAAAAAGTACCATAATTACCCGTTCTAAAGATTTAAACCTTGCCTGTGATATAAATAGGACCTGCTGGAGAGAAAGGTATGTATCCCAGAGGCTACCCTGTCTATGGAGCAGGCTCCCCATCTATGTGAAGCAGAGTTACTCCCTAAACCAATTCAAGGAAAATTAGACAACCGGATGGGAAACTGGAAATTCATCCCTGGTTTGGCACCTATGTCTCTGATGCAAACAGGTAGCCAGTAAATGGTTCATTTCCCAGGCCCATGCTTGCACTTATCAAGGGTATCAGAACTCGTCAGAAATTTGGGATGCATGTCTAGGCTTAAAAAGGCCCTTGTGGTCATTAGCCTAGTAAACATTTATGAACCTATGAACATATGAACAAGTTACAGGACATTCCTCTGGCATTCTAGTACTACAGTGTTATACTAGTCCGCAGTGGCAGTAGAACACACATGCATGGAATACAACCATACTGCATATATTAAAAGAGCTGTATTTTAGAATCAACAATGCTAATGAACACATTTTATTATTACTGGTTTGAAATATCTGTAAAGTGTGCACACAATATCTGCCCATGGACTGGTCTACCTCACCCATATACCTTTATGACCTGATGTCTTTTGAAAAAGAGAGCATTATGTGAGCAATATTGGCCTGGAGACAGCCTTGGACAGCAGTATGAGTTAAGCAATACACTTTGCAGGCCATTAGATTTGCTGGCTACAGCTACTCCACTGTTACACTTGACTGCAGCAACCTTACCATAGACAATCAATGCATACAGGTCTACTGCAATTGTTTTAACAACAAAATCCTGCTGAACAGCATTTTGTTTACTGTTATTGGTATTGTTATTGTTTTATTGAAATACAGTTATTATTGTTCATGTATTGCACTACAGCTCTACAGCTCTAATTGCTCATTTATTGCACTATAGCTCTACCTGCCCATTTATTGTACTACACTTTTTCTTGTGTATACTTTATCACAGTAATTGCTTCACTCTTTCTTGCTTATTGCACTACAGTTGGCATACTAAATGCATACTTACCACACTCACATTGCAACCTGGCCAGGCGCCCAGCATGGGACTCGACATTGTGAGCCATCTCAGCTACAGCTGTTGGGAGAGAAGCACACCATTATGCATACCAGTTTTGCAGACATTCAGCTTGCATTTTAGTTAGACAGAGGAAGGCATACTTACATACTTGTGGGGCATTTCCTTCACGAGTTTCTTGGACCCAGATGTCCAGCGTTCCCCTCTTTCTCCTTTTCAGGTCATCATAATGGTGAAGACACTGCTCACCTGTGCAGGGTATACCAATAACACTGGTGAGTTTCCTGGCCGAACGGTCCTAGGCCTCTGCCTTACACTCTGAGCCCTGGAATCTGCCCTGCATCAGCCAGGGTTCTTGGTTTTTAACAAGGAGCCCAACCTTGACACTGGCTCCTGAATAGCCCCTCATCTAAGCCTGAAACATACATCTTCTCCAACACCACCAGCCATACCAACAGTTGATTAAACTCCAATGACTGTTACAGAATTTTCACTTATTTGACTTAATATAGGCTGTTTTCATGGGTCTATGTTAAATCATCAAACGCTTAAAAAGTGAACGATGATTTATCAAGCCCATGTAAGTGAGAGCTTACAATCTCGAACGCTTAAAAATAAATGTTTAAAACATTACATAAAGTTCGAGCTTCACCCTCCACACACCCCCCTACTTAAATATGCCAACTCAGAGATCGCACTACAGTCCCAAAAATGGCAAAGTAATGGAAGCGGCCAAGCGACTTCTTTCCCAGGGAAAGAATTTGCTTATATGCCATTTCGCTATTTTGCCTTTTTGTGCTTTCAAGTTCAATCAAGAAGCATTTGAAAGACTGCATCTTTGAACATTTAATAGGGACCCTGTTTTCATGCTTACATGTCATTCAGCAACATTCAAAAAAGTGCCGCCTCACTTAGCAGTGCACAAACCAGCTATGTGAAACCAAGCAGCGAGAAAACTCGCAGAACCATGGTTTTAGTGAGGCTTAGCAGTGCTCAAACATTGGTAGCCATTAGCATGTTTACGCACTGCTTATCATGAATGAGCAGTGCTTAGCAGAGCACAGCAGTGCAAAATCCACAATAGTTTCATAAAATTAAAAAAAAATAGCGGTGCCCTGTACAGATGCAAACACCTTGAAAGGCAATTTTTTTCAAGCCATCTGGTAGTAAACCCTCCCAAGCTTTCCTGCTACAATGGGGGAAAGTCAACTGCACACAGAGAAGCATTGCCATAGTTTTCATCCCTATCCTTCAACAGAATAAGCACCTTTGTTAATCCTAGAGGAAAATTTGGTCAAACTAGCCCACTCCACAATAGTAGTTAGAGTACAAACTTGCCATAATGGAAGGTCAACTTCCAATCATTTCTCTGGTCTGATTGACATGGGCATCCAAAGGCAGTGTAGTAATAGTCTCATGTATACTGGCAACCACTTTCTCCTAAAACAAACAAAAATACAATATGTCAGTGGTGTAATTACACAATGAATTTGGAAATTGTTCTGTCATGTAAAAAAAATGGACATCAAACAAGTTGACAGCACACACACACACATCACCTTTTACACAAAACAAGGTCACAACATATAAACCCACATACATGGAGGTACTTAATAGACGCCTACCAAAAGATCAGAGACCTTCCAAATGCAAACCAAATGCACAAACTGCAAAACAAATAGAATCCACTACACATAACAACACAGATATCAGTGTCTCAATAAATAAGCCCATAAGGTAAAACACCTCAAAATCAAATATCCTGGTCATAGGCGACTCCATAGTGAGACACACAGATGTCTCCCTCATCAGACTGAACAAGAAGAAGGTCACGGTCAGCTACCTGTCAGGTGCCAGGATCCATGAAAACACACACGCATTAAAGTCACTCAGTAACAATTACCATTATGACTCTGTCATAGTACACATTAGGGATGAATGACTTGAGACATACCTCTCTGGTCTATATGAAGAGAGACATGACTGAAGTCTCAGATTATGTGTCCCAGGTGCATATGTCCCTAGCCCTATGCAGCATTCTGCCTTCATCCAGGATGATACTGCAATATAGGCAAAAATGATTGAATTCAAAAAATGGCTTAGCTTCTGTTATCAATCCAGGGGGATCCAGTATCTGTCAGCCTGAGAAGACATGGTTGGCAGACTCCTTAGCTTTGCTAGAGAAGGTCTTCATCTACCTCTTCAGATGCTTACAAAGGCACTTGCCTCCCCCATAGTGTCTTTTTTAGGCAATGTCAAAACAACAAAATTGCCAACATAAAAATTCCATTTTGAGACAAACTCAAGGTTATGCTGCTTAATGCTAGGAGCCTATACAGAAAACTGCACTCCCTGGAAACACTCCTCATCTTGTAAATACTGCCATCTGTGCAGTCACTGAGATATGATTTCAGGCCACAGAGACAACTCCGATCGTGCAAGTCTACAATGCCTTCCACATGTTTAGACCCCAAAATGAGTGTGAAAGAACCAAAGGTGGAGGTGTATTCATCTTCATTAAAGCCAAAAACACCTTGAGACTGGTTAAACATATGACACTCTTGAGTTAATCTAGGTCCAACTAACTACATGTAAACACCCTACCACATAATTGTTAGCTACAGGTCCCCCACAATGAACCAAGAGAAGCAGACTGCCTACCTCACTCACTATCCAGATATACACTTTGGTCATGGGAGATTTCAACTATCCTTCCATTGATGTGACATACACAAACATACTTGCCCTGAGGTTCCCAGACTTTGTCAGTAAAATGTATTGGAACAGCTAGTCTGCTCCCCCTCAAGGGGCTCAAGTGTCCTAGACTTAGTATTCACCAACATTGGGTGTCAATGCACTGCCCCCAGTTTATTGTTCTCCCTGTAAAGGTCAGTCCATAAATATGTTTCTTTCAAAGTAACAATCAGACCTGACACCCTTACAGGAGCAAAAAAAAAAAAAAAAACAGAAACATTTCTGCAAGCAAACTACAGCCTACTAGGTGATGTTATAAAAAGGTTTAACCCCCCTGCTAACACAGCCAACAATGACTCCTCTACAGGGGAGTGCACAAATGCCTTGTATAATTACCTAAACAACTGTATAGACTTGGCTTTACCTGACTGGATCAAAACCAGGTCCTCCCGAAAAAACAGGCCACACTGGTGGACCTCAAGTATAAATAGATTATATAACAAAAGGAAGTAACTGATGTCTAAGAACAAGAGGGAATTTACTCAGCAGAAGAAGAATACCCTCCTCAACTTGAACAAGCAAATCAGGTATCTTGTAAAGTCCTGTAAAGTGAGTTATGAAGCTAAATTAGCATCCCTAGCTAAGGATGATCATAAGGCCTTCTTTAGGTACATCCAAAATCTAAAAGGGAACCCCAACTATGTGCTGAACTTAAAGTGGACATTATCTCTCATACTGTACCTTAGGAAATTGCCAGCATGCTGGCTGACAGATTTGCAGCAAACTTCATCCCCCTGTCTCCACTAGCCATACCCCAAATCATACCTGAGACCAGTCCTCTATCTAGTATTTCCAAAGAATAGATCATAGTCATACTCTCCAAGGCCAAAAACATGGCCTCTATGTGACCAGATAACATCCCAGACTACTTACTAAGCAATCAAAAACAAGACCTAGTGGAACCACTTGGATCATTCTTTAATCTCATCCGGAGCACTTGCTTTTCTCCAGCAGAGTGGAGAGCAGCAACAGTATCCCATTGCACAAATGGAGTCCATACCTCTTAACTGCACAGATTTTCACAGAATGTCCAGATTTTTGCTGTATATTTTTGGTATGTTACTCATAAAATTGTGGTCTTCTGGATAATCATTCCAAATCACTGAGGAATGAAGTTCAGAATATAATGAAAGTCATTTGAGATTCAGACTTCAAACACTTCAGAAATTTAATTTGAATGCAAAATCTGTTATTCTATCAACTTTCTAAGTTTGTAAGAGTAATATTTAAAAATTGTCCATATGTCGGGGCCCTTTTCACCCATTATTTATGGCTTTGTCCAGATTCCATGCTCTAAGACGTTGAGGGCTATGACGGGGTCCATCAACCAACCCCGGGAACTATGATCCATAAGCCTAACCAGCCTTATCAGCAAGGTCATGGAATGAACCCTCATGGACCTTATCAACAAGGACATGGGCAACCTTCACACTCTTGAATGAACCACTTTGGCTTTGTTAAGGGTAGAACTTGGTGTACTTCTTTGATTATGTCATCAAAGCCTTGGATGAAGGAAAAACAGTATATGCTGCCTATCTTGACTTAGATAAGGCATTTGACACAATCTGTTACTTAGGTATCATTGAGAAACTCTCCAAGGTGGGAATTAACTCATACATCACAGATATGTAGATAACTGGTTCACTGACAGACTGCATACCATGAAAACTGGAGATTCCATCTCTACCAGTAGGCCAGTTACCAGTGGTGTACCATAAGATCTGTGCTGGGCCCTTTTCTGCTTGGAATCTGTTTCATGAAAGTCCAGTCGAAAGTAGATAGCCTGTGGCTTACCAAGTTTGCTGATGATTGCAAACTGGGTGTAATCATTGAGTCCCCAAATTATGTTAACATATTACAAAGGGGCTAACACAGGCAATTGATTGGTGCCAAAGCTACAGATTAAAATTAAACACAAAAAGGTGCATTATTATCTCCTTTGGCAAAGAGGAAGTCCTTGCAAATTACAATACTGACAGCACCCCGATAAGCTTAAACCTAGTGGTGTGATATTTGGGAAGTCAGGTTGATAGCAATCTAAACTTTGATCACCATGCATCCACAGCAGTAAGGAAAACCTTCTACGTTGCACATCTCATAAGTAAAGGCATCGCGTACAACCCTAAGCCTGTTATACCTCCTATGTATTCTACTTGTATCAGACCATTAATAGAGTACACTGCTCCCTTTTACATGTACTTCACCAGACACCCGCAGCAGCTGGAGAGAACACAGAGGTTTCTCACCAAGAACATTCAGGGCCTCTGAAGCTTCACCTTCATGGAAAGACTGAAAGCCATGTCACCGTACTCTGTATCCTACAGGCTGCTGACATACAACTTGTGCCTTGCCTACAGAACAGTCTCTGTCCCTGCCTTAATGGAAATGCTGCACATCAGCAAATCAAATGCGACAAGAGTCACTCACCCCAGGGATCTCAACCTAGCCGGTGACATTAACAGAACATTTTGGAGAGACAGATATATATGGAATAAACTCTCAAGTCATGTGAAACGGAGCTACTCAATGACCCTATTCAAGCTCAACCTAGATAATTGGATGGGAAACTGTAAATTCAACCTGATGGTGATACCTATGTCCCTCATAGAAAGGGGCAGTCGGTGCTGATCATCAACTTGCTTTGCCAATAACGACCATCTAACCAAGGTCAGTTATGTAACAAAGGTATAACATGGCTAGGTTTGTAAAGGGCCTAGGGGCATTAGCCTAGTAACCTCCTATGAACCTATGAAATTACACAAAAGTGGGGGCACATCCATGTCATCGATGTACTTTCTGTAAGTTTGTTTGAAGGGATAATTTATTCACACACCCAGTTACACAAAGTCAGTTTTATTTTAGTATCAATGTCACCTGTGATAGTAAAGGCATAATATATTTAGCCAAATGTAGACAAGTTTCAGCATTTTATACAGACAAGTCTAATAGGCAGCTATGGGAACAATATATGATCATGTATCTGAAATAATAAGAACTCCTGAAACTAATGCCTTATTTAACCATATAAAATACATCTCAGGCTCACTAATTTTTAGTTAAACAGAAACTGTATGAGAGTAAGAGGGATTGGGACTTAGTTTTTCAATCAGAGAAAGTAAGAGTACATGTGGATTAATAAACTAAGACCAGACTCAGGTGCAGGTTTCAATAGGCTTAAAAGTATTCAACCCATTTTAAAGTTGAGGCAGATGAAATTAATTTGACCAATGGGTAACAGTGTTTGAAGTCATGCAGTCTTTCTGGTTATATAAACCAGATGGAGGTTGTTTTCTGTTTTTTAACCCGAGGAAGCGTTGGTTAGAAAGCATTTTAATAAAAGTTTTTCCCTGTGGTGAATTGAGCCATTCTATTTCGAGTTTTGTTGGAGCTTTCCTAACAGGCACATCTTAAACTGATGGAGCTTTCCTTTAGTTTGTTCTGCTTTTTTGCTTGGAAGTGCTCAAAGGACATGGGTGACTGTAAACATACTAAAAGGAAATGTTCAGTCTCAGTATGTATTCAGTCAATAAACTACAGCTGGTTTGGTGCATCAGTAAACAGAACATCTGTTTGCATTTTGTGATAATCCATTACTTATGAACAGAATAAATTACCATAATACAGTGAGTATGGGTAAATAATGACTTAAAAAAACATTTACATGACATAGAGCTTAAATTACAACAGTTCAATAAACTGCAATGGCAGTGCTTCAACTTTGAGGCATATATACTATTCAAAGCAGTGCACTGCAGTCTTCATATTTTGAAATCGCCCATGTATGATGATAAGCATTCAGAAATTTTTAAGAAAATGGCAGTTATTTAATTTAAAGTGTAGCCCTGAATACATGCAACTTATGAATGACTTTTTTCAACCAATAAAAGTTGAATCGAAAGCTGACATCACATGCACGTACAACACTATGATGGGCCATCAGTTGTTTAATAATAATGAAGAGGTGAACAATATGTTTAAACATGTCTCTGCCTCTGAACAGCATCTAAGTGTAACTAAAAAGAGAAAACCTAAAAGAGACATTAATGATTTTAAGCTAGATAATATTTTCTCCTGGCTGAAGTGACAATACTTAGACAAGAAAAGAAAGTATATACCCAGTGAATAATCTGCTTCTGATGACAGAGCTCAAGAGATGCAATGATCAACACCTCACCAAGTATCTCTAGCTGTTGCTATTGATGCAGATTTGGTTTCAGCTTCTGATCCTCTGTATTTTCTATTCTTTCTCCTGGACACTCCCCAGAGGAAAAAAATATATTCTTTAATAATTAATGTTTGTACTTGCAGAAGGGGGTGGCAATGGGTTCCCCAATTTGCTAATATGCATGCTAAGTAGGTATTGGTTTTATGGGAGGTGGACTATATTTTGGAAAACATCAACCCATTTTAGTGAATGCTTTATTTCTTAGAAGGTTTATGGATGATTTTTTTCTTTCACTGTTGGATGGTGTAGGGCAGGATTTAGATAATATATATTGAATTTAGAAATAGCTGTTTCTAAAATTTAAGAAAACAATCCCAGCAGTTAATATTAAGTTTCTGGACATTAATTTTGCATTATAAAATAAAGAATTGCATGCTACTTTTTATTCCAAGGAGGTATGGAGAAATACATACCTATGTAGAATGAGTATGCACCCTCACACAATGTTAAGGGACAAATGCTACAGGTGGCCAGGGTAAACACAGATAAAACAAATATGGAGAAGCAGATGCTGGATCTGATGAATGAATTTTTCATAGAAATTACAGTGAGATGTTAAAAGAACAAAATGTTGTGGTTATTACAATAAGAAATGAATAGCTTCTGACATCCAATACAAAGGACTGGTAATATAAGATCAACAAGTGTAAATGATTCCTTATGTATACTGTTTACATATAATACAAATAAAAAATAACTTCAGCAAATGGTTAAGAAGCATTGGCACATCCTTAAAGGAATAGAGATTATAAATACTAACATGGAAAAAACTCTCTTTGGGTATAGGTGTGCACATACCTTAAAGCAGTTATTATTCTACAAAGAGTGAGGTAGAGGTGTTCACACTATACTTAGACAAAATAAAGGATGCATCTGTGTCATAGATGCACTTTCTGTAAGTTTATTTCAAAGGATAATTTATTTATATACCTCATTACAGAAATAAAGTTTAATTTTGGTACCTATGCCACCTGTGACACTAAATATGTAGTATACTTGCCAAATGCAGACAATGTTCAGCATTTTATATTGTGAAGACTAACAGAAAGCTATGGGACAGAATATGTAATCATATGTCGTAAATAAGAAGTCTTGACACTAATGCCTTATTTAAGCATATAGAAAATACATCTCAAGATCATTGTTTCTGCATTTTTAGGTATACAGAGATTGTATGAGAATAAGACGGATGAGAAAATGGCTGTTCAATCAGAAAATGTAGAGTACATGTGGATTAATGAACTACGAGCAGAATTCAAGTTTAGGTTTGAATGGGTTTACTATTATTCCTTGTTTTGAAGTTGAGGTAAATGAAATTAGGTTATCAATGAGTACCTGTGTTTGAAATTGTGTAGTCTTGATGATTATATAAACCAGATGGAGGCTGTTTTATGGTTTTTAACCTGAAGAAACATTGTTGTAAAAGCTTGTTAAAAGATTTTCCTATGGTTATTTGATCCACTCATTTGATCAATCAAGAAGGTCACCTTGTTGCTTTCCTTCATTCATTTACTCACTCTGATAGATGTGAATGTCCATTTATAAGAACAAGTACATGGTCATTCACAGGGAGAAAAAAATCTATAAGCTTGCTACTAAACATATGGATAGGTCATTTTAACCATCTTTTTGCTAGTGTTTTGAAGTTAGAGCAAAGACAGACCATCACACCATCCATTTCCCTTTCTTCAAATCATGATCAGCCTCCTGGTGGCACAATCTCACCCCCAGTTTTTCACATTGGTACCTTAGCTTCTTCCCCCAGAGATTGTGAGGATTCTTCTGTGTGGCAATTTTGGCTTTTTACAGGAGTAAAAAAAATAGTGCTCTATTGAAATGTTAGTATTATATCTGTCTGTTTGTCCAGGTGTTTATTTTACCTTGAGTTTAATTGTGTTTGTGAAATACAGATCTGCCTTACATGCTTGGGGTACATGACTTTCGTCTTTCACTCAGACGTATTAGATTCATTTTTCTGAAAGAAGGACTGAGAGAGAGATAGAGAGGGAGAAAGAGAGAGACAGAGAGAGATAAAGTGTGTGAGTGCATGACTCTATGTGTGTGTGTGTGTGTGTGTGTGTGTGTGTGTGTGTGTGTGTGTGTGTGTCTGTGTGTGTGTGTGTGTGTGTGTGTGTGTGTGTGTGTGTGTGTGTGTGTGTGTGTGTGTGTGTGTGTGTGTGTGTGTGTGTGTGTGTGTGTTCCAGCCTACATGAAAAGCAAAGAGAAAGGGAAAGAGACAGAAAGAGAGGACAGGTATCTTTTTCTGTTTTTTTTACTAAGTTGTCAGCTTTATGAAAATTATTTCACTGTTCATCTAAGCATGTGAAGAAATCACAAATGTACACAAACATTTTTTCTTGGTGTTTGTATTCTAGCTAATGATCCAAATGCAATCGTAATTAAAAGAAAATTATGTTAACATCATTGTGAGTCCAACAGAGCAAGCCAGCTGCATAAATCTCAATGAATCTATTCAAACTGGAGGACCATGGTGGTTGGTGGTGTGATCATTGGCTGCCAGTTCAATTTCTAGGTTTCAGTAGTTAAGCCTGTCATTATTTGTGTGGACTTTGTATTACTGAAGCTCCTCATCAACCCACATTTAATAAATGCCAGAACATTGTCAACACTATTTAAGTGAAAAAGATCAAAACATAACTGATTGTAAAAGAAAAAAAAAACAGTTTTACTTTTGCAATGGGTAAAAAGAGAAACCCGAATCAAGCACTCACAGGAAACAAACTAAATCATAAATAGACAATACTCCAGATTTAATAAAGTCCATGTAGGCATAGTATAGAGCCTACACAGAAGTTACCATGTCTGTGTATGCGGTTCCCCCTCGGTCGCATGCCATGCATATTAACGATGATGTGTTGCTGAGGGAGAGACAGGAAACAGGGTTATTGAATCAGGGTAGCGAGTGTGTGACTAACTGTGTCCACAGATGAGTAACACACCCCCTGCACTGTCCAAGTGCATTATATCAATATGTTTAATTTTTTTTCAAGTTTGCACAGCAAGCAGCGCAGTAATTGACATGTGCCAGAAATCTAAAATTAGAAACTGGCTGCTTTTAATTTGTAATGTTCATAGGTTCATAGGTTCATAGGTTCATACTAGGCTATCTGCCCGAGGGCATTTACAAGCCTAGCCCATAGTTTTGTGGCTTACGCCACCCCTTTAGTATGGGGAACTATACCCCTTATTTTGCTGTGCCTCTGTCGAGCAGTGACACTGAGGTAATCCCTGGGGTATATCTGCGATCTCCCATCCATTGGTCAAGATTTCTCTTGAACAAGGCCAGCGAGGTGCTCTGCCTCACATATACCGGGATTTTATTCCACAGCATAGGGAGTCTTTGGGTGATGAATCTATCCCTCCAGCATGTCCTATTAATAGCCGTGTCGAGGTTTAAGTCTCCGCCCTTGTGGCTCTGACGGATCTAGATTTTTGAGGTGAAGCATATTCATCAAATCTGGGTTTGACATGGCCTTGTATGTTAGGCAAAGGTCACCTCTGAGCAAGCGGTGCGACTGAATAGAGCTGGAGTTCTTTCAGTCGGGCAGCATAGGACAGATGTTTGAGACCCTTTATCCTTTTGGTGAGGAACTTTTGTGGCCTCTCCAGCTGCTGCAAGTGTCGGGTCAGATACATTCCGAATGGGGCATTGTACTCAATCATTGGTCTGATGAGTGATGAGTATAGGGAGACTATGACCTCCCTTGATCTAGATGAGAATCCCTTCATGATAAGGTGGGCAATGTAGAAGGTCTTCCTAACTACTTTAGCTACATGGGTGTCGAATGACAGACTACTATCAACCTGGGTCCCCAGGTCCCTGATAACTTCTTCTGTGCTCAGTGGATTGCCACCTATTTGGTAGCTAGGGGTAACCTTGTTTTTCCCGAAGGGTATGACTATGCATTTTTTGGCATTTAACTTTAGGCCATGGCTCTGGCACCAGTTATCCATTTCTGTGAGACCCTTCTGAAGGATATCTGTGTCAGATGTGTTTTCTACTATGGTGCCCAGTTTGCAGTCATCTGCAAACTTTGTCAGCCATAACCCTCCTGTGTTTGCTTGTACTTCGGAAAAGTAGATGCCAAACAAGAGTGGGCCCAGGACTGAGCCCTGTGGTACACCACTTGTGACAGGCTTTGAGTCTGACATGGCGCCAGCAACTCTGACCCTGTGGGTTCTGTCACTCAGCCAGTTTGCAACCCATCTTGTGATGTATGGGTTAACATTTAAGCTGATGAGTTTTTCAATGATACCCGAGTGGGGTATTGTATCGAAGGCCTTCGCCAGATCGAGGTAGGCTGTATGGACTGACTTTCCTCATCAATGGCTTTGGTGACTGTTTGAAAAAGTCAACCAAGTTTAGAAGGCATGATCTGCCTTTGACAAAGCCAAACTGGGATGGATCCAAAGTCTGCAAATTCCTATGTCTTTATTTATGAGGTCCATTATGATCCTCTCCATGGCTTTGCAGATAAGGCTTGTCAAGCTAATGGGCCGGTAATTTCCAGGGTCGGTGGAGGCACCGCCTTTGTGAAGTGGGACCACAGTTGCAGTGCGCCACTCCCTGGGTACGTATCCAAAGGTAAGACTATGATTAAACAGCTGTCCTAGCTGTGGGTTTAATTCCTCATTGAGTTCGTGGAGCACACAGCCGGGGACACCATCAGGTCCCATGGATGCTGTGTTTTTGCTTTGGAGAGAGCAGTTCTCACTTGGGCGTTGGAGATGTTTGGGGGGCTACAATCGCTTGGTATAGATATCTCTCCTTTTGGGGGGGGGGGGAGTTTGCACTGAACCTGTCAGCCAGTATGCTGGCAATGTCTGTAGGATCAGTAATCTTCACATCATTTTGAACTAGTTCTGAGCATATCTGGGAGTTTCCTCCCAGGTTTCTAACATAGCTAAAGAAGGCCTTATGATTGTCTTTTGAGTCTTTAGCTATTTTTCTCTCAAAATTTGCTTTGGATGATTTTATGAGAGCTCTTAGTTTTTTACTTATAGTGATCAAGGGTGTCTTACCTTTTAAGGATTTTGCTCTATCTTGTAGTAGCTTCCTCCTTTTGTTTTAGAGTTTGTTTATGGCTGGGGTCCACCAGACTGGACGCTTGCCTTTAGTACAAAGAGTCTTTGTTTTGCTTGGGATTGCCTTATCCATGCAGTCCTGCAGGTGCTGGTAGAAGGCATTTGTAAGTGATTCAGCGGCTTGAGTACTGTTTTCCGCCGGCTCAGGGGCCTTAAAGGAGACCACACTAGTCTTTAGAAGTGTGAAGTCGGCTTTCGAGAAGTTCTTTACTGTGGTCTTTTTTATTTCAGGGGGGGGTGGGATGAGGACCTCCAGCGAGTTTAGTTTGTGATCTGATCTCACCAGTGAGGGGTATACTTCCGGTGTTGAACATTGTGCTCCCATGTTCGTGATGATGAGATCAAGTATGTTTTCTCCTCTTGTGGGGATGGTGACTAGTTGTTCCATGGCATTTGAGTTTATGAATTCCAGGAACTTTTGGGCTAGGGTGTTTGGGCTTGAGTAGTGTTCCCAGTCTATATTAGGGTAATTGAAGTCACCTAGTATGATGGTGTTTGGTGATACATTTATCCCCTCTAGTGTTTTCAGGAAGGCCATGGGAGGTTCCTGAGTTTGTGAGGGTGGCCTGTAACATGCTACAATTTGCAGAGCAGTCTTGCCTATGGTTAATTGCACCTGGATGGTCTCCGATGCATCGTCGTTGCCACCAGTCTTGAGGTGTGGGTGTCCTTGATGAATATGGATACCCCCTCCTTTCTTGGTATTGTCTGGATTTTGGGGCGGAGCATGATAAGAGGTAAAACCTGATAGTGCTGGGGTGCTCTCAGGAGCCTTGAACCAGGTTTCTGTCACTGCACAGACATCGATGTTCTCCATACTGAGAAGGGCCTCGAGTGCTTGCATTTTGAGATTTAGACTTCTGGCATTGAGCAGCATTACCCTTAGTTTTTCCTTTTTGTGTTCTAGGGTGGTAGGTTTAGAATTTGAGCCTTGCCTAAAAAGGCACTATGGGGGTGGCAAGAGCCTTTGCCAATATCCGGAATCCCAGGGTGACAGGTGCAAGCCGTCCCTTGAAGCAGCGTGGCTTGTCCAGCATGTCATCCCAGGCAGACAGACATTGGATCCCCTTTGAATGACACCAGAGTTTAAGCCAATTGTTAAAGCTGATCATCTTATCTCTGTATTGTGGCATCATTCTTGGTGAAGGTAGGATACTGCTCAAGGTCAGGGTCATACCTGCCTGGGCTACATAATCAGAGAGCTCCTCAATGTCTCTTTTCATGTAGTCCAAGGAGGTACGTCTCAGGTCGTTTATGTTATGTGGCGGATTCTAGCGCCCGACAGGCAGCTTACTGTGACCTTCTCCTTACTCAGTCTGGTGAGTGGGAAGTCAGTGTGTCTGACTATGGAGTCACCAATGACTAGTGTGTCTGGCATTGTGTTTGGCCTTAAGGGCTGTGACTGTTTGACACTCTGACTGTGAGGTCTATGTGTTGCAGGTGTTGTGTTCTGAGGTGGTGGTTGTTTGGGTGTCTGCTTTGGTGGCCTCTGCTGTTTTGGTAGATTTTTGATCAGAGCCGCCGAGTATGTCTTTGTGTGTTTATGTGTATGATTTGAGGTTGTGATGGTACTATGTGAGACTGGGTCTATAGTGTGTGTGGTAACCTTCTCCTCCTGACTGGTCTTGCCAGTCCTATGTTGGGAAAGCTCAGCCTCCAGTTTGGCCGTATAGTTGCATCTCTCGCATGTATTTGTGTTTTGTGGGAGGAGGAGAGGGTTGTCTGTGTACATGAGGCAATTGTAACATTGCCTCAATATTCCCAGGTTCACCAGCTGAGCAGGAGAGGACACTAGCAACTGATCCCTCGACATGCTAGAAGGACTAGACAAAAAAACTTTAAAAGAGATTCCGGGGGACGTGGGTGATCGAGAAATGGGGATTTGCCTTTTTGGGGTGCTATCTATAAGAGTGCCATATCAAGGTAATAAGTACTGTAGGAGCAAGTGCTAGGTTTAACAGATAGAGAAAAGTCTACTTGGAGTCAAGTAGAGATGATCTTTTTAGGTATTAGAGAAAGTGCTAGTAACAGGGATGCTTAAAGGTAAGATTGAAAAGAATGCACTCTGCAGTGTGCACTAGAGAAGTTAGATATGAAAGTAGGTAACTTGAGTTTTACCTGTTTAAAAAGTTAAGGTTTAGTGGAGAGTTACTATTTTAAAACAGCAAGATGGACTGAAAGGGGTGGTTACTTTTGTATTTTGGTACTATGAAATACTGTAGGATGGCCAACAAATTTAAATAATTGAAGGGGTGGGATTTCAAAAGTGATGGTTTTGTGATTACTCACATAAGCCAGTGAAAGTAGAGAGAAATGAGATATATGGTCAGATTAACATAAGAGGCGGGCAACTAGAAAGACAGTGGTATTTAACAAGACAACTTAAATGGGTGGGAGGGAGGGAGGGAGGGAAAAAATTCTGCCTGACTCAGAACAGAGAGAGCTGTGGTCTCTTTTGAAGTTTTAATATGCTGTTAAAACAGAATGCAAGCAAAACACAAGGTAAAGAAAACAAACTACAGTATTCAAAATATAGAAAGGCAATACAGAAATACAAAAAATAACAGCAAACTAACCTTTCCTTCACAGCAAAGTGTAGCAGAGTCTGGATGAGCCTTTCTGGTAAAGCAAAGGTCAAGTATAAGCATAGCTTAGTGGGCTTGTGTGGTGCATTGTGGTGCCTAGCAGTGCTTAAAGTTAGCAAAGAGGTATATGTAAAAGTATAGCAGCATTGCACATATTCACATAGCCAAGTGGTTAGAGAGTTACGACCTTATGTGCAGGAGGTGCAGGATTTGAATACATAGAAGGCAATTTAAGCATTTATTTTCCAAAGACAAATTATTGTGATTATTTTTCAATCCTGGTCTGCTGTGCTCAGCTAAGCTCTGCTAACACCTGCTAAGCACTGTTTAAACAATCTCTGTTTATGCACTGCTTAGCAATGTTTGGCATTGCTTTGCTGTGCTTAGCTGGTTTGTGCACTGATAAGCACTGTTAAGCATTACCAGTTTAAGCACTGCTCTGTTCAACTGTGCTGATCTGTGAGGTGCCAAGTGATTTGCTGCATTTTTAAAAAATTGCCCACTAGCATGTAAGGGTGGGAAAATAGGCTATATTAAGCTTAACAGCCAAAAATACAGCATAATCCATTGGAGTGCTTTCACTGAAAGATACACTATGGCAGGCATTGAAGAGGGTTCATGCTTTCAGGCACAGCATTAGGGCATTCAGGAGTCCAGGGTCATGGTTAGACATTTTGTAAAATACCAAGAGGGTCAGCTGATGCAGGGAGATTACCAGGGCTTAGTGCAAAGCGGTGGCTTGGGACCAGCTGGCAAAAGACCTCAACAGTGCAACTGGTATCCCCTGCACAGGTGACCAGTATCATCACCGCCATTATGACCTAAGAAAAAGGAAGGGGAGCTCTCTTGGATACCTGGGTCCAAGAATTCCAGGCTGGGAATGTCCCACATGCATGTAATTACCATTACCTGTGTTTCACCAATATCTAATCTTGAATGTCTGCTAAACTGGTATGCATAATGGTGTCCTTCTTTCCCAACAGCTGCAGAGGAGAGGGCTTGCAACCTTGAGGTGCATGCTGGGAGCTTTGCCAGGTTGCATGTGAGTGTGATGAGTACAGTTGTATTTTGCAATATATAGTCAGATAAGCAAGAAAGAGTAAAGCATTGCCTGTCATTAGGTATATACAGTAAAGACTGTATTGCAATGAATGTGGAGGGAGACCTGTATTTTAATAAGTGGCCACAGCCAACTGTAGTGCAATAAGCAGGGAAGAGTAAAGTATTAACTTTGCTAAAGTAAATGAAATAAAGTTTGTGCTGAAATAGGTTCATAGGTTCATAGGTTCATAGGTTCATACTAGGCTATCTGCCCGAGGGCATTTATAAGCCTAGCCCATAGTTTTGTGGCTTACGCCACCCCTTAGTTTGGAGAAACTATGCCCATTATTTAGCTGTGCCTCTGTCGACCAGTAAATAACTGTGGAATTACAGTTGTATCTCAACACCTGCATTACAACAACTGCTGTGCAATAAAAATGTAAAACTATACCAGTAAATGCATAAAGGTATCTCTAATAAAGCTGTGTAGTGCAATATATGGGAAACTAGGGCTGTTTTGCAAGTAACTGATTATGACAACTGTTCTGCAATAAACACAAAAGAATACCAGTGTCTGCTTCAAGGTACATATAATAAAGAGTGTTGAGCAATAAGTGTAGATTCAGAGCTGTTTTACAAGAAATGAATCATGACACATGCTCTGCAATAACATATGAAGTAATAACAATAACACCCAAGATATATTGCATATATCAGGATAATCTTGTTTTAATCATTGCATTTCAGCTATATGCATTCAGGCTCTGAGATATGATGCTGCAGGCAAGTATAACAATGTAATAGCTGTAGACTGCACATATACTGTCTGCAAATGTATATGGGTGAACTAGCCAACCCAATAATCTGATATGGTTTGTAGACTTTAAAGATATTTCAACTCAGTAACAATATATTATGTACAAAAGCATTCTATGTAGTAAAGTATAGGTTACCTAGTATCTCTCTCATGCTTGAATTTCAACTGTCACTGCAGTCTACTATAAAACTGTACTACTAATACCAGGCTGTATTTTAGTTCCAGGTAAGCTCTAGGCAAATATCAGTCAGTAAACAAGCAGCAGTGACTCAGTAGCTCAGTTTGTTAAATTCTCTGTCTGATGTGCATTTCCCACACACAGGCCAAGTTTTGAATCCAGTGCGCTGTAGCACTTTATATTACCATAGCAATCATGAAAGGATTGCATATTTTCTCTCCACAGGAACTATAGGGAAATGGGTGAATTAGGCCATAGTCTGGGTAAGTAATTGTGTGCTTAGATGTCACAGACTGTTAAAATCATTACCAGGTATGTGAATATACAGCATAAAATAAAGGAAATAATTATAATATAATAAAAGAAAATAAAAGAAAATAAATAAAATGTGTAATCATTGGTATGGCTGTATGCCTGGAGTGTCGGTTAAAGGTTGCTGCAGTCAATTAATACATTCAATGCAGATGTTACCTGCAGTCTTTGTAGGTTCTATCCCCATGCCTGTCAAGCAAGGCATGGTACTAGTATACTTTTTGTACTGTACACATACATGTCTCTCAAGTATCATGCTGTCATGCAATGTAATTAGAAGTGCGTAATCCCTCTGTCACACATTTACCATTGACATGAGTATCTAACCAGGAATGTGTCACTAAATCAGCCACCAGTACACCTTGATAGTTATATAAGTCCACCTCATGTGCAAGTGTTTTGTGTAGTTTACTACCCGCAGTTGTTATGGCTTGGCCATACTGCCCCATACGGATAACATGAGAGGTATGTACATGCTACAGCAGCTATAGTCCACTTGTAAACATAAAGAAAGGACAGACCTGTAGAGTAGATAGTACTGTTCTCCACAAAAAAGACTATAATGGTATTAATAGGCTTGTATTCCACTCACTCACCATGCCTTATCTTCATTTATTTATCAATTGCTTGTGGTTTACTATTAACATCTGTTGTTACATTAAACTTTGTTTTGGGGCATGTGTTTTAATATTGTTATGTGTTATAATGGTTGCATATTAACATATCTTGTTAAATACCTATGTTGTTGGCCTTATTCCATAACTGTTACTGGCATGCTGTTAATATATTGACTGTTATGTTATTTATTGTTGTGTTCCATATAATATGCATTGAAATGTGATTGGGTTATTTCTAATGTTCTGACATGCTGTTATTACTAAAAATGGTTTTGTTCATAACTAACCTAAATTTATTGCTTCACCTCATAACCACAGCATATCAGGGTAGGCCAGTTCCTGCTGATCCACCTACCCTACCTCAGCCGGCTGTGGCACAGGATACCAGCACATCTGGGACCCAGGCTGGTGGTGCCCCCTCCACTGGCCCTGCACCACCTTCAGGTGGAACCACATCAGAGGATGGGGCCCATTCCCCGAGGTGCAGTGGCAGAGGGGTGCCATTCACCCAAGATCAACTACCAGTCATGGTGTGCAGGATAGTTCATAGAAGCTATGAACGAAGCCTGGGCCAGATTGAGGGCAGACTTGACAACCTGGTGGGACCTGCTGATCCTGGATCCCAGCCTCCAGCACAGCCACCTTCAGGGTAGTGAAGGAGCAATGTTGACTGCCCATGGGTGGGGAGCTCAATTATGCTGCTGCTGTCTGGAGGCACACACTTCTCAGATTCCACAGCACCCTCCCCACCCAAGGTGTATACCCCCCCTCATGTGTCACACACATCCCCTATCTGCTGTCTTGCCTGCTTTGTCTGTCTGTAATTGCATCCTCTCCTGCCCAACTTCCCTCCTCACATGTACCTATAGCCCTTCAACAACATTCTATTCTCTGCTTAAAAAAAGGGCATCTGTCCCACAAAAAAAGTTTCTTCTCATACATAGCAATCTATTTCACACATGTGTCCACTGGACACAACTAATTTGGTCCAATTGGCTTGACATCACATTTATACTGTCCACACCCCCCTCTCTGGGGTTTGAGAAATCAAATTCATCCACAAATTTTGTCAAACTGCATAGCTGTTGCTGTACAAGAAATGGAAATCTATGTTTTTTCCCTTACACCTATCCTGCACATCTCTACCTGCCTTTCAATATGTTTTTCCCTTTGCTTGCTTCCATTTCGCCACTGTCTTATCACACCCTGTTTCTTTTCTTTTTAAATTTTTAGTGCAGGTTAACTCACAGCTAGTCAGTGCACCGTGATGCGGAGTGTCACACAAACCTGCTCACACCACTTAAAAGTGCTTTAATGTGCTTTAATGATCTTATGTGTTTCTCACGGTGTTAGCCACAGTCTACAGCATAGTGCATTATGCCCACTAGGCCACACAGCTCTTAATTAAAAACAGGTGTTTCCAGCAAAATATACTGATTCCCACTGACAGACTGCAAGTACAGCTACTGGGAAAAATAGGAGTGTCCCTGGGACTCTGATGCAAAAAGTACAGCAGTACACAGCCAAATAAATAATAATGGATGTAAGTGAGAACCGGGATAGCAGGTAAATGTACCCTTTTATCAGCAACATCATTAAACACACCTGCTAAGGCAGCAATAGCAAAGTACATCCATACAACTGGGACCCTGCTGCAGAACAACTGCCTTTGAAAGCTATCCACATAGTGATGAATGCGGACATGTGTCACAGACTGTATATATGCACATATATGTTGCAAATGCACCTGTAGCAACACTGACTCATTAGCTCAGTCTGTTAAATGCCTTGCATGAATATAATGCATTTTATCACCCACCATCATGAGTTTGAATCCAGTGTGTTGCACTTCAACTACATTGCTGTGAACACAGCAAGTAATGAGTCAGCCATGCAATTTTAACCCACACAGGTTGCAGTTACTGAATTAACTGCTACCCTTGTTTGCAAGTCAAAGGCCTGTAGGTAGGGACACATGGCACATATTCATATAGCCTAACTATATGTTCCCTACTACTCTGTGATTGGCACTGTTACATAACAGATGTACCTTAAACATATGCCTCGCGTGGACTGTAAAGTGTACCCTTACCCTGGCTCTGCTGTAACAACAAAGCTGACACTGCTGCCTCAGTCACACGTACAGCTTGCTGTCCTCCAAAGTGTTCACACCCCTCCCCCAATGTGTGCTAGGCTGCAGCAGAACATACGCAGCTGTATATTAAGCTAGGTGTAACAGACCTTCCACACCTCACAACCCCTTAGAACAAGGGATCCAGGCAAAACCATACATAAAGGTTGGGGGAGGACAAAGATCCAGTGACAGGGACATGATTCACAGTTTGCCCCTACAAAGATATTGAGCTGATAGAATAGCAGATACTTCATCAGCATGCATATTCTGATGGGTATGATGTCTGACACTCACATGTCTCTCTCTCCTTACAGACCACAACCTACAATGTTTACCACTGAACTGCCAGATAATCATAATGTCATGGGACAGTCAAACATCTTATGCAAAATTGTGGACATACCTCATAAATTTCAACAGTGGACAGTATTTGTACCCACCCACTGTAATGTTGTAGTCTCTGCACCTCACTATTGCCCATCTGAAAGACTAAGAAAGGGGCCAAGACCTACATGAAGCCCTTAAATATTGCACTGTGGTGCCTGCCTTGTTATTAGCTAATGAAAGTGTAGCCCAGCCATTTTGGAAGCAATTATCAAGTCGGACCCACAGATTGGTGCGCAGGCAATTACCTGTTAATGAACATTACCTACAAAAGGCAATCTATTGCTTATGATGAACAGGTTTGTATGTTGTTTTACTCAGACAGACAACAGTGTTGCATGCTGTTTGCAGAGGTTCTGGTCAAAATAGGATTATTTCACTCTACCAGATATGTAATACTTATCCCCCTATCATGGCATGCAGATGGGAGGATGGAGGTATGGGGACTAGGCATTACAAAAGTAGGCCTGTAGTACAGCTATGGCAATGATATGTTGGTGACACTCTGCTGTCCAACAGCTATAGACAGGCCTCTCAACTGTCCCTGCTTTGAATCAAATCACAGCTCTGCCCCAGTTACTCCCCTCGACTGTTGTAGGAAAGGTAGTGGATTATGAGTTAGAAATATTGACAGTAAGAAAGGGTGTACACAGCTATAATATCAAACAATGTACTGTAATTCATCTCCTCTCAGTCTGTCAATGTTACACAGAAATAGTTCTGATATTGTAAAGGTATCCCTGACTATCTTTGATGTACTCTGGCTAGGTCAGTGTTTTGTTGACATTCGTTCCTCATTGCCTGAGAGCTATGGAAAACATACCTGTTAATCTCTTACAACAGGAATTCAGGTCATAGCCATGATTATTGTGGGGGGGGGGGTGTCACAGGCCCAAACTCAGAAACACAGTATACATATTGGCCATACAAAGTAAGAGTATGAATAGACTAACAGATATTACTGCAGCATACGTGTTTTCTGAGGGGTCTGGTGTGTGACAGCCAGATTCTACATATTCTGGCAACAACCATCAAACACTGGCCAACCATTTCTCAGACATCCCCATGTGTATGCCAAAAGAACCACATCTGTGAGGCACATGTTCACATTCCAGAAACATCTGTGTAGTGGAGGAATATGACGCCTACAAGGACAATATACTACAGCAGGTTTGCATTGCTGACTGTCATTCTGGCACACTGGTGTTGCTGGCCTATCCCCATATAGTTGTTGTAATAGCACACAGCTTTCTGTCTGACAATGGCTGTATGACATAGAAGTGGTACTTTCTCCACAAGGGACACACCACAGTAGACTGCAGTGATGTGTGTAGAAACATACAGTAGACTCTGTCATGGCACTCAGGGACATAACCAGTATTGCTACTATATTGATGATAGCCACACATATAGTGTGTTGATAGACTGTGGGGTATGACTTGTGAGGGAATGGTGGATAGTCCAGCCCATTTTGGTTGTGCAGGGTCTGTACATCATGGGCATCCATGTATCTGGTCCTGTAATGTGTTCCCCTGTTGTTGTCTTGCAGGTACGATTTATCAACAGAGACATCCTCCATTTTCATCTGCAGAAAATAACACTATAGTGGATGCCCTCAGACTCAACCATCACATCCTGCTGTCAAGGGTTCACCACAATCAAGAACAGCAGGCAGCATTGTGGGCCGACCTTGTGAGGGTTGTTAATGATATTGGCCAACAGGACAGGAACTACGAGCAGGTTCGTCACTGGCCCACAGACATGGTCAATGCCGCACGTCAAAGGGCAGCTGCTGTTACCAGGGATTGTGCTGTCACAAGTGAAGGGCCTACAACACAACAACCACTCTCAGCCACAGAGGAATTCCTGGTGAATCTAGGATCAACCCACAGCTCCCAGCCAACCATCATGCCATACATCCTGGAGGTGCATGCCAAAGCGTCCACATCAGAGGAGCATCCAGGTAAGCCAACTCTGCCACCACTATAATACATTTGCAGTCATTTTGGCAGGATCTACAGACCAGTACATGGGTGTCAGGTATATTTGCTTTGGGGGGGGGGGTTGGCTTTTCACCACAGTTGTGCATACATATTCAGAATGGCAGCAATATGGCCAGTATCACATTAGCTACTGTACATGTGGATATATGCAAATATTATCTTGTAACACTGCAACATTTGGTGTTGCTGACAATACCAGTCCCTCATCTTTTCACAGGTATGTCAGGTGTGGCCAGAGTTCATGGTCCTGTACCTCATAAGTGTCATACTGTTGTTTTGCCTGATTAGATATACTCTATGAAGGTTAAGGGCTGCCGTTTTGCCTTTTGCACAAGTGTTCTGCTTAGCTAGAGTAGAATAATTGTATGTTCCATTTCAGAGCAGTTAACTACAGTGCATAGCCTAGGAATGACGGGTGTGTATTTGTACAAACATTAACATGATTGCACTTATAGTTATGACCAACTACGCAGCCTGATATATATGAGGCAATTACTCCAAGATGCAAATTCAGACACTGTAGGGAGAAGGTACATACTTAAGGCAGTGGTGCTACAACTGACATATCATTGTCAAGATAGGTGTATTAGATTTAATGTGTAATTCTGTCACATACACTGTCATACTGCATACCTCACAGGTGTACTGAATTGGCAATGCTACCCAGATGTAGCTGACATGCATGTTATGCAGGGCCTGGCTTGTCTGTGTATGTTGTTGTGGGTGTGTGTGATATGCATTTGATCAGAGATGAGAAGATGTGGGACATGTAATGCAGTTGTGGGTCCTCATCTGTATGAGTCTGTGTGGATTTCCATACATAATAGTACATGTGGTACTGTACTGCTTTTGTCTTGCTTTTCACAGGTGAACAGGGTGGTTGGAGTCTGTCCCCTCACAGCATGATGTCAGTGTCTCATCAGACTCTGATGATGATGGTGGCCATAGTGATGCACAGGTGGGGTTGTCAGTGGCTGAATCTATCCTAGAGGCTGGCATCCCTCTCCTGCCCCATTGTCTCCACACACAGTCAGTATGCCCACACATACCCAGTCACCAGAGGCCACAGATATTTGACAGACAGAGGTTGGTGTCATAGTACAGGACAGTGTGAGAAGTATGGTGTCAGTGAGTGTAGACACTGGCTATAACCAGACAGCTGGTGAGGTCCCATACAGACAGATTGAGGGGTGCTTGAAGGAGGATTGCTGCCCATCCACTTGCTTGCAGGTGTCACATCGCAGGTCACTCACCGCATTTTTCAGGCTGTCGTGGAGGCAAAGGCATGAGCTGAAAGCAACACCAGACAAATGCTTAGGGTTATGGGTGCAGTACAGTATGACATCCGTGACTGCCTCCACTGCATTGGTGATGCCATGGAATGTTTCACCAATATAGTGGACAGATGGTGGGCTAAGACAGTATCTGTCTTTGAGTGCATGTTGTCTGTGCTTGAACATGTGGTTGGGGTTGGACATCAGGCATGTGTATGTAGACCAGCAACACCATCTGCTGGTAGTCCATGTGGCTGTGCACACTCATGTTCCTGTAGTGGCAGCACCTTCAGCACTACAGAGGGAGGTGTGCTGTCCACACCGCAACATGGCAGGCTATAGGCATGTGGTCCTGGGTGGTTCCATGGGGGACACAGGCCCAGCAGACAGGAGTGACCATCAGGTACTAGCACCGCATCTGCCCTTGGGCATGGTGCTGCCAGTGCTAGTCATGGAGGAGACAGTTCCCATGTTCATGACCGGAGATGGTGAACTGGCCACTCGATCATGTACAGTCCACAGCTTTCCACCATATGCATGTGTAGGGCTAGCACTGAGCTTGATTGTACACACACACACACACACACACACACACACACACACACACACACACACACACACACACACACACACACATACACACACTCCAACACCACTGTCACATGCAGGTCACCTACAGACACACACAGCACCACTCCATGACCCATGTCAACAGCACCCCTTACTCACTCACACACATGCTGTTAACTGGCACAGCCTAGGCCTTCAGCACCACAACACCACTCCCTGTGCATGTGATGATACATGTGCCACATGCCTGCTATCCATGCCATTGATGCAAGGACCTGCATATATGTGTCTGATGCACAGGGTGACCATATACGTTTACATGTGTTTGTATAGTGCAGTCGTTGTAGATGGAATAAAGGAGCTAAAACAATTCTTTTAGTACTTTCATTCAGATTTATTCTTCACAAACTTCTTCAGAAAAAAGTTAACCTCTCAAAACACACCTCTTATAAGTTACACCACACATCACATTACTCTCATGAGACTTTAAATTAAAGGTTTAAAATCATACCCTAAAAATAAAAAACTGTCTTGTTTTCCAAACAGTATACATAGCTGTCTGTATGCACAGACATATTTCCACATAGCAGTTCTTTGGGCAGATGAGGCAACAGACATGGGCTCAAGTTAGCTAAGTTTAGGAGCATGCCCAGTGTCACTGTCAGCACTTACAAGGTGACTCCATGCCAGACCTACCTGTACTCCAGTCCGGGATTTTGTGTGCTGCAGCCAATTGGCTACTGGACCTGTTTTCACAGTCCAACACCTCCCTGATATTTTGTCCAAGGCATTCCCCGGCAGTTTGCTGAATGCAATATGTGATCCATACCTATCAACTGTATGGATTGTAATAGAATGTATAGAGTTTTGCATCATATTTTGGTACATTTTGCATAGCATTGTGATTTCCTGGCACATTAGGGGACAAATATAGACTGACATTAGGAAATGATGAGAGACATTTGAGTTACTGACTCCACATCAGGAGATTCATGCTAATGCAAGGCCTGTTATTCTATCAAGTTTCCACTTTTGTCTGGCCAATAGTTCATCCTTCTCCTTATATCTGGGCCTTTGTCCCACTAATGTTTATGGCTTTGTCCAGATTCCTTGCTCTAAGAGGTTGAGAGTTATGATTTGTGACTAGGGTATATGATGTAACACCACACACAGGGTGACAGTCTTCATACCTCCCACTTTACATGATTTTGCAGAATGTCCAGCATTACACCCCATATGTCTGCTCTGTTCCTCATACAGTTGTGTTATCCGGTAATATACTATAAAATGCAGTCCACTGAATTGTTGTAAGCACTGACGCAGTTAAATGATGGCCTTTACATACTGCGGATAATCTGATCTGTTGCAACCTGCTGTTATACTAGCCACCTTCTAGGTTACTCAGAACATGTATAGTGTCTGTAGGTTTGAACCTCTCCCCCTCTCCCCCATTTTCTCTGGCTTTGTCCAGCTTCCTTGCAGTAACAGATTACGGTGTTATGACAGCCTGTGGGACTCCTAACATTTGAGTAACTCATATGAAAAAGTTGTAGGTGCGGCCAGCTTAGAACCATCAACACCATTAACCATGCTAATGTCCTTAGCCAAGTGAGCCATACCAGCCTCCAGAAAGTGAGGTTTAATTCTTCACACTATCAACATCATACAGACATACACTGTGACCCCTGCTGTGACCCCTGTATTTTGTGAACAGCCCTGGAATTGTGTGGTCTGATGATATCTTCCTTGTAAACATAAGGTTACTGCAGTTGTATGGGAACTCTGATGTGTTGGGGGTAGGGGACTCTGGCATTGACAGTCGTGCGTCTGTCCTATGACCCCACTGTTTCACATTTCCATTGAATAATGCATTAGGGTTTCCAGCTATGTGGCCTAATGCATATTATGGGGCACCCAGTATTGGACAGAGTACTTGTTGTCCTAAGTAGCTGTTAGTTCTCTGCAAGTGGCCCAGTAGCCCACTCTCTTCCCTTGCATACATGCAGCAGGTCCATACATATGCTACCATAGTCTATTACCCCATATATTTGTTGTATAGGATAGGGACTTACCTTGCAAATGCAGCTGTTGAGAGACCTGTATGATGCACACAGTACACATCCAATTTGTGGTTAGGAACAGGTTGTGTGGTCTGGCTGGCATCCTTTTTACTATGTATGCAAGTCAGAGTGAGGTGTCAGTCCCTAGGACCCTAGGTTTTCAGTGCATGTGCTGTACATTGTCTCTTGGCCAAAGCCAGAGCATACTGGGCATGCCTATGTCTGCCTACATGGACAATCTCAGGGGGTTCCTCCTTCGAGTCCCCCTGTGGGTGTGGCTGTGGAGACCTAGGCACTGGTGGGGGGCCGTGTGTCCCTTCCCTCTGATGATCCTGCTGCAGCTGTTTCTGCAGGATCATATTGTGTAGCATGGCACATACTGTGAGCATACTATGTGCACATGTGGCTGGAGAGTACTGCAGGGCTCCACCAGATATATTTTGGCACTGGAACCATGACTTGAGCAACCCAAACACATGCTTTATGATGTTCCTAGTTTCTGCATGTACCTCATTGTGGTATTCTTCTGTGGGTGTGTGTGCATTTCTCATGGGTGTCATCATCCACGGTTCCAGTGTGTAGCCAGCATCCCCCAATAGATGGCCATACAAGATGTCCTCCCTGGCAAACACCTGGTACAGCTTTGATGCATGCCAGATATGGGAGTCATGATAACTGCCAGGGATGCCAGCACACATATCCAAGATAATGCCCTGGGCATTGTACACAACCTGCCAGTTGATGGAGTGATACCACTTGGGTTGATGTAGACTTTACCCTCCTCACCAGGTGGTGCTTTGATGTGTATATTAATACAGTCTATAGCACTCAGTACCACATACTGCTAGCCCTCTCCTCAGGGGTGCGGGGTAAATAAATATGCTCACTGGCATGTGTTAGCTTGGCATCCAGTAACTGGTGGAGTACCCTGGAAACTGATGCCTGTGAGATACCCATTATGCCCCCAGTTGGTCTTTGGAAAGTACCTGTAGCTAGTATCCTAAAGGCTTCACATACCTTTGTTTCCATTGGGATGGGTTCCCCTCTGTTGGCTCTGGGTCTGAGTTGAGGGTGGCAGAGCTCGGTGAGTTCTTCAAGTATATCCCTATCTACCCTGTAGTGATCTACAATCTCCAGCTCATTTAGCTCCTGGAAGGTTGCCTTTGGCCTGAACACTCTTATCCTTCTCAGTCTAGGCCTATTGCCAACAGCAGCATCAGCACTGACCTCAGCATCTAGCACATACAGATGTAGCAGAGCTGCAACAGCCCTTAGCATTGCTTTAGTTAAAAATCCCACATTTGTAACTCCACTGGTGCAAAGTATGGGGATGAAATCATGTTGTAGGGGGTATGCAACTTTTCTAGTGCTCTACTGTAGGTACATCCTGTGTAATTGGCTATCTATGATGCATTCCACCTGCCAAGTACATCATTATCAGTGTTTTAATGGCACAGTTTAAGTGGTACAGGGGGCATCAGTAATTTATATATGATTGGCTTTCCCAAGCAATGTTCTTTCTTTTTTTTTAAGAGCCTTCCCTGCTAAGCACTGCAGCATGGCATGCAAACTCGCTCCACCAATGCTCAGCACTCAATGGACACACCCCCATAGACAGGCATGCTCAGTGCAGCGGCATGCTGTACAAACATGCTCAACTAGCTAAAACTTGTGCTGTGAAATTAAACAAAGCTTAGCAGTCACTGAACACACTCCTCTGCTCAGCTCAGTGGTGCAGCATGCAAACAGGTGCCACTGAGCTCCAATGTGCTTAAAGAAATAAAGACACACCACCTTTTGATGTCAGCTACTTCTTCTATGGACACCAACATGGTTCTGGGGCTACACCGATGTGATCTGTGGGCATGGCCACCCATTTTTGCTATTAAGTAACCCCAGCTGATTTGCAAACAGATCCATGCACATAACCAGGAAACCACTATTCCAGACCCTGTCTCCTTAGCAACCACAGAAATCTACCATTGTACATACTCCATGCAAGGACACACATGCAAGCCATATGTACAGCGTGGTTACAGCTGAGTTGTATACTTCTTTAACAGATGAGGGAATATTTGCTGGCCAGTTTTCCATGGTGCTATCCATTTGCACAGTGTGACATGCTATAAATCTCATATTCTGGTCACAATATTTAATGCAGTGGTATGAATGCCTTTTAGTGATACATTCTGTCTTCATATAATTGTACTCATATGCTCATAGCAGTGCTACTGAACGTACTGTGTATATATTTCTGGATATTGATTACCTGCTACTTTTAGCAGTATAACTGTTTGATACATGTAGCAGCAGAACTGTAGCACCTTCATATGTAATTGTGGAGGTTGTTTTTTTCTTTTTGCAATACCTGAGATGTGCTTATCTACATGCTAGGTAAAGAGATGTGTACTATGTCATATTTTTGTGCATGACTGTGGTAGTTGACACATTTCCTGACTGACCTGTTTCTGATATATGCTGTATTACCCTCTCTCGGCCAAAACTTGCATTTCCTGCTACCTAGTACTGTATTACTAGGCTCTAACACCTTTCCTTCATGCTATTCTCTACTCTGCCCTAACTATCCCCTTCTACTCCTCTGCTCTCATCTCCTGTTTGTATCACATCTCCCTCCATTTCTGAGCCCTATATTCTCTGTAATATCCAGTCTACCCTTCTATCTCTTTCTACTCCATACTTCTGGTCCTCTAATTAGATAGCCCTTACTCTCCTCATCTACTTCCACTCTACCTTCTCCTATTACCTCATTTTGCCTGTCTTTCAATTCAAATGACATGTCTCTGTGGCTAAACCTGAGGAGACAAACCTCTACTGCACCACAATCAGTTTAGTCTGCACTTCTACAGCCCGGTCACAAGGAGCAGAGTGAACTCCAGGAAATTAGTTAATTGTATGTGTATATTGCTTTTCTAGCTGTATCTTGTAACTGAGGCTGCAAGCACACCACTGAACCCTGCATTGCAGTAGCCCTTGTCCCTCCTCTGCTTTATTATTCCTCTTAGTTTACTACTTTGCTGGGTTTCGTTAAAAGGCTCTACATAGCTTAATTTTCCTCTCCATAAGACATCTGCCCTACCAGTGTTTATTCACCCTTTCTTTCTTGGTTAATAGGTGATTAGCCAGCATTTCTGCAGAAAGTAATACAGACTCCCCCCACTCACCTGTAGCTTACAGATTGATTTTTTGTCCCAGCACACTTCTGTTTTTCACTCCAACCCACTCCATTCACCCATGCGTAGTTCACTCAAACCCACTCAGGCTCATTCTGCTCCCCTACCCTACCCCCAATCCCAACGCCCCCACTTCAATTACCTTTATACCTAATCATTCCCCACCCACTGAACTTCCTCCTCCAATCACACTTCCCCTACTCATCTTACCCCTCCCACCAACTCTTAATGCATCCACCCCCACCATTTATCTACATTCCTACCATACAGTTCTCCTTACATATACAGTCCTTCTAAACTTACTATCATTACCCCTAAGTTCCCTCACCCATGGTCTCTCTATCCCTACATACTCAACTTTCCTATCTGTGCCTGTAATTTCATTCTAACTCTTAATTACCTCATACAACAGACACTATCACTCCTAATACCCCATACAACAAACACCATCACTCCTAATACTTGTAGAACTTTCCTACCTTTTCTCCGTCAAACACACCATTATCATACACATAGATCACCGCTACAAAATGTCTCTCATCTGTAATACTATTCTCTTATTTCTCCCTCTGCACTTCTATTTCATTCTACAACTATCTTCTTATCAAATTACCTATTTACCTTACAATCCAACTTCCACAACAGTCATAGATACACCATCACTCCCCAGCTACTCCTCTATAGGTCTCACCTTATATAGCACAATTTTATTTTATTTATTTATTTTTATTTTACATTTGCTAACCAGGAAAGTCCGACTGGAACAAGGTCCATTTACAGCAGAGGCCCAGGGAGAAAAGCTCCATAACATAACAGTACAAATACAACAAATGACAAAAAAAAATTCTGTACAGAGGCATATATATAATCAGAGCTCCATGTCTTTATATGACAACACATAATCCACGAATGACAGAAAATTTCTATACAGTGGCATATATACAATCAAGCAGATTTTTTTGTACCTTAGTTTGATTTGAGCAAGCTTGGTATACAGATAGCAAAACTTTGAATTCCCTATTGGTAGTACAACGCATAAAAATGAAGGAATGGAATATGGAAAATAATGCTATTCGGGAGATATGTCACAGCGTGAGAAATAGTTTATAGGATAGTAATTCCTGATAGGGAGTATTTGAGTAGTACAGAATATCTGAGGTAAGCAGTGAGGAGATGAGGTGTGGCAAGTAAGGAGGAGAGCAGAAAAAAAATTATGTGATACAGGGACAGAGCCATGATTGCAAGAGATGTGATTTTACTGATGTCTTGAAAAGTGAGATGGATGGTGCAGAGGAGATACTTTGGGGGAGGTTATTCCATTCCCTAGCAATGGTGTGGGATAACAGACTCTTCCCTGCAGTGTTATTGGCTTTGGTTATGCATAGCAGGGTTTTGTTGGATGAGCATAGAGGGCAAATTGCAGAATATTGGTTTAGAAGTTGGTTTAGGGCTGGGGTTTTCTGAGGGTTCCTTATTATGTTGAAGGTGAGGACTAATTGGTGATAGCTAATTAGCTGAGGGAGTTCTGACACTGTAGCTGTTTCAGGGCAAGACAGTGATGGCTTCTAAAAGTGGAGTTGTTAACAAATTTTGCAATTTTATTGTAGCATGACTCTAGTTTGTTTAGGTCTGTTTGTCTGTTTCCTGATATGAATTAGGATTGGTGATGCATACATTAGGGTAGACAAGAGCTGGGTTTGGGCTAAGGAGATTCTGGCTTGTGTTTGTATAGGGTTCCTAGTTTCTTATGTACCTTTGTGCTGACTTGTGAGATATGGACATTAAAGTTTAGATTGTTATCTATTTCAACCCCGAGCACCTTAGTGTTAGGGGAGGGGCAAATTGTGGTCCCATATTTGGAGGTGATAGTGAAGGTAGGAGGTGTGTATTTGGATTTATTGGGGGTAAGAAGGAGTAATTTGGTCTTGTTGGGGTTTAGAATTAATTGGATATCAGTAATCCATTGTTCCACGGAGCAGAAGGATTCTTGGGTAAGCTTTTGAAGAGTGGTTATGGATGGGGCTGAGCAGATTAGGGTGGAGTCATCTGCATACTGTATAAGTGATACATGCAGGGTGTAAGTATGTAGTTTGCTAGTGAAATGGTGAAAAGTAGAGGACCCAATATTAATTCTTGTGGGATGCCTATAGTAGTTGGTAATAGAGGTGATAGTGTACTTTGCCATTTAAATGATTGTTTTCTGTCAGAGAGATAGCTTCTAAACCATGAAGTAGTAGAGAGGGCGAAGGATAAGGTTGACAGAGTGTCTAAGAGTAGGTTATGGGAGACCATATCAAACACTTTTGATAGATCTAGGAATATGGCCGAAACAAATTTGTTGTTGTTGCTAAGATGGTTAATCTGATTGGTAAAGGAGAGTAGAGCAGTGATTGTGCTATGGTTCTGGTGGAAACCATGCTGTGTGGGGGAGAGGAGGTTATGTGAGGATAAGAAGTGCATTATCTGGGTGTGAATACATTTCTCCAGAAGCTTGGAAAGGGGAGACAAGATAGCAATTGGCCAGTAGTTTGATATTTCATAGGGGTTTCTGCCTTTGTGAAGGAGAATTATATGTAATACTTTCCATAGATGGGGTACATAGGTTTCTTGTATAGAGCTGTTTATAAGAATTGAGACAGGGTAGGCTAGTGATTCTGCAGCTAATTTTAGAAAATTTGTGGGTAAACCATCTGCTGCGAGTTTTAGTTTAAAGAGTGGCTTTTTAACTGAAGAGGTTGGTACGGGTGAGAGTGTGAAGGTGGGTATGTTAGTTTGTTCTACAGTTGGGGTGGTTTTAGTTTTCTTGTTGGATAGTTGTATAGATAGTGCGAGGATAGATTCTGTGAAGTGATTGTTGAATTTTGAAGCTATGCTATCATTAACAGAATAGTTGTTGGGAGATGGGGTGGTGGTTTTGCCCAGTTTTAGAAGGGTAATGATGGCCTGCCAGAACTTTTGGGGGTTTCTAGAGTGCTTGTTTTGGATTTCTAAGAAGTAGTTCTTTTTATCTACTTTTGTTTGGGTTTTGGCCTTATTTTGTAGCTCATGATATTTCTGTCTGTCTTGGATAGTGTTATTCTTTTTCCACTTTTTCCAGGCATTGTCTTGGGCTTTTATTAAGGCTTTTGTTTTCATTTTTAGTCATGGGGCATAGTTAACTTTAGTCCTGAGTTTCCTGATGGGAGCTAGTACATTTAGTACATTCATAAAAGTATTATTAAAAAAAATCAACTGCCTGGTCTAAAGGTAGAGTTTTTAGTGGATTCCAGTCCTGTTGCTGGAGTATACCGTTGAGAGTCTATGGATTGACTTTGTGCTCATCCCTAGTCTCCTTGAATAGCATGAGTTTGGGTATTTTTGCCTGTTTACGAAGGAGGAATGTGGGGCAGTGGTCACTCAATGTATCAGGTAAGCAGCCCACATGATAATTTTCTGTGGGGATATTAACTAGTGTCCAATCTAGAATGGAGGTTCTATTGGATTTTTTTGTCTACTCTGGTGGGTTCTTGGATTAGTTGTGAGAATCCAAATAAGTTAATATGGTTTGAGGGGTTGTTGGAGTTGCAGGCTAGCCAGTCTAAGTTTAGGTCACCTAGCAGGATGGTTTCTTGGGATAGGTTGATTGCGGCACATTGTAGTATCTCTTCTATTATAGGGGAGTTATTTCCTGGAGGAATATAACTACAGAGGATGTTGATAGCAGGATGGTTTCTTGGGGTAGGTTGATTGTGCCCCATTGTATTATCTCTTCTGTTATAGGTGAGTTATTTCCTGGAAGAATATAACTACAGAGGATGTTGATAGCAGGATGGTTTCTTGAGGTGGGTTGATTGTGGCCCATTGTAGTATCTCTTCTATTATAGGGGAGTTATTTCCTGGAGGAATATAACTACAGAGGATGTTGATAGCAGGATTGTTTCTTGGGGTAGGTTGATTGTGGCCCATTGTAGTATCCCTTCTATTATAGGGGAGTTATTTCCTGGAGGAATATAACTACAGAGGATGTTGATAGCAGGATGGTTTCTTGGGGTAGGTTGATTGTGGCCCATTGTAGTATCCCTTCTATTATAGTGGAGTTATGTCCTGGAGGAATATAACTACAGAGGATGTTGATAGCAGGATGGTTTCTTGGGGTAGGTTGATTGTGGCCCATTGTAGTATCTCTTCTATTATAGGTGAGTTATTTCCTGGAGGAATATAACTACAGAGGATGTTGATAGCAGGATGGTTTCTCGGGGTAGGTTGATTGCGGCCCATTGTAGTATCTCTTCTATTATAGGTGGGTTATTTCCTGGAGGAATATTACTACAGAGGATGTTGATAGCAGGATGGTTTCTTGGGGTGGGTTGATTGTGGCCCATTGTAGTATATCTTCTATTATAGGGGTGTTATTTCCTGGAGGAATATAACTACAGAGGATGTTGATAGCAGGATTGTTTCTTGGGGTAGGTTGATTGTGGCCCATTGTAGTATCCCTTCTATTATAGGGGAGTTATTTCCGGGAGGAATATAACTACAGAGGATGTTGATAGCAGGATGGTTTCTTGGGGTAGGTTGATTGTGGCCCATTGTAGTATCCCTTCTATTATAGTGGAGTTATGTCCTGGAGGAATATAACTACAGAGGATGTTGATAGCAGGATGGTTTCTTGGGGTAGGTTGATTGTGGCCCATTGTAGTATCTCTTCTATTATAGGGGAGTTATTTCCTGGAGGAATATAACTACAGAGGATGTTGATAGCAGGATGGTTTCTTGGGGTAGGTTGATTGTGGCCCATTGTAGTATCTCTTCTATTATAGTTGAGTAATTTCCTGGAGGAATATAACTACAGAGGATGTTGATAGCAGGATGGTTTCTTGGGGTTGGTTGATTGTGGCCCATTGTAGTATCCCTTCTGTTATACGGGAATTATTTCCTGGATGAATATAACTACAGAGGATGTTGATAGCAGGATGGTTTCTTGGGGTAGGTTGATTGTGGCCCATTGTAGTATATCTTCTATTATAGGTGGGTTATTTCCTGGAGGAATATAACTACAGAGGATGTTGATAGCAGGATGGTTTCTTGGGGTAGGTTGATTGTGGCCCATTGTAGTATCTCTCCTATTATAGGTGAGTTATTTCCTGGAGAAATATAACTACAGAGGATGTTGATAGCAGGATGGTTTCTTGGGGTAGGTTGATTGTGGCCCATTGTAGTATCTCTTCTATTATAGGGGAGTTATTTCCTGGAGGAATATAACTACAGAGGATGTTGATAGCAGGATGGTTTCTTGGGGTAGGTTGATTGTGGCCCATTGTAGTATCTCTTCTATTATAGGTGAGTTATTTCCTGGGGAATATAACTACAGAGGATGTTGATAGCAGGATGGTTTCTTGGGTAGGCTGACTGCGGCCCATTGTAGTATCTCTTCTATTATAGGTGAGTTATTTCCTGGATGAATATAACTACAGAGGATGTTGATAGCAGGATGGTTTCTTGGGGTTGGTAGATTGTGGCCCACTGTAGTATCTCTTCTATTATAGGTGAGTTATTTCCTGGAGGAATATAACTACAGAGGATGTTGATAGCAGGATGGTTTCTTGGGGTAGGTTGATTGCGGCCCATTGTAGTATCTCTTCTATTATAGGTGAGTTATTTCCTGGAGGAGTATAACTGCAGAGGATGTTGATAGCAGGATGGTTTCTTGGGGTTGGTTGATTGTGGCCCATTGTAGTATCTCTTCTATTATAGGGGAGTTATTTCCTGGAGGAATATAACTACAGAGGATGTTGATAGCAGGATGGTTTCTTGGGGTGGGTTGATTGTGGCCCATTGTAGTATCTCTTCTATTATAGGGGAGTTATTTCCTGGAGGAATATAACTACAGAGGATGTTGATAGCAGGATGGTTTCTTGGGGTAGGTTGATTGTGGCCCATTGTAGTATCCCTTCTATTATAGGGGAGTTATTTCCTGGAGGAATATAACTACAGAGGATGTTGATAGCTGGATGGTTTCTTGGGGTAGGTTGATTGTGGCCCATTGATGTATCCCTTCTATTATAGTGGAGTTATGTCCTGGAGGAATATAACTACAGAGGATGTTGATAGCAGGATGGTTTCTTGGGGTAGGTTGATTGTGGCCCATTGTAGTATCTCTTCTATTATAGGGGAGTTATTTCCTGGAGGAATATAACTACAGAGGATGTTGATAACAGGATGGTTTCTTGGGGTAGGTTGATTGTGGCCCATTGTAGTATCTCTTCTATTATAGGTGAGTTATTTTCTGGAGGAATATAACTACAGAGGATTTTGATAGCAGGATGGTTTCTTGGGGTTGGTTGATTGTGGCCCATTGTAGTATCCCTTCTATTATAGGGGAGTTATTTCCTGGATGAATATAACTACAGAGGATGTTGATAGCAGGATGGTTTCTCGGGGTAGGTTGATTGCGGCCCATTGTAGTGTCTCTTCTATTATAGGTGGGTTATTTCCTGGAGGAATATAACTACAGAGGATGTTGAAAGCAGGATGGTTTCTTGGGGTAGGTTGATTGTGGCCCATTGTAGTATCTCTTCTATTATAGGTGGGTTATTTCCTGGAGGAATATATCTACAGAGGATGTTGATAGCAGGATGGTTTCTTGGGGTAGGTTGATTGTGGCCCATTGTAGTATCTCTCCTATTATAGGTGAGTTATTTCCTGGAGGAATATAACTACAGAGGATGTTGATAGCAGGATGGTTTCTTGGGGTAGGTTGATTTTGGTCCATTGTAGTATTTCTTCTATTATAGGGGAGTTATTTCCTGGAGGAATATAACTACAGAGGATGATGATAGCAGGATGGTTTCTTGGGGTAGGTTGATTGTGGCCCATTGTAGTATCTCTTCTATTATAAGTGAGTTATTTCCTGGGGGAATATAACTACAGAGGATGTTGATAGCAGGATGGTTTCTTGGGGTTGGTAGATTGTGGTCCATTGTAGTATCTCTTCTATTATAGGTGAGTTATTTCCTGGAGGAATATAACTACAGAGGATGTTGATAGCAGGATGGTTTCTTGGGGTAGGTTGATTGTGGCCCATTGTAGTATCTCTTCTATTATAGGTGAGTTATTTCCTGGAGGAGTATAACTGCAGAGGATGTTGATAGCAGGATGGTTTCTTGGGGTAGGTTGATTGTGGCCCATTGTAGTATCTCTTCTATTATAGGTGAGTTATTTCCTGGAGGAATATAACTACAGAGGATGTTGATAGCAGGATGGTTTCTTGGGGTTGGTAGATTGTGGCCCACTGTAGTATCTCTTCTATTATAGGTGAGTTATTTCCTGGAGGAATATAACTACAGAGGATGTTGATAGCAGGATGGTTTCTTGGGGTAGGTTGAGTGAGGCCCATTGTAGTATCTCTTCTATTATAGGTGAGTTATTTCTTGGAGGAATATAACTACAGAGGATGTTGATAGCAGGATGGTTTCTTGGGGTAGGTTGATTGCGGCCCATTGTAGTATCTCTTCTATTATAGGTGAGTTATTTCCTGGATGAATATAACTACAGAGGATGTTGATAGCAGGATGGTTTCTTGGGGTAGGTTGATTGCGGCCCATTGTAGTATCTTTTCTGTTATAGGTGAGTTATTTCCTGGAGGTATGTAACTACAGAGGATGTTGATAGCAGGATGGTTTCTTGGGGTAGGTTGATTGCGGCCCATTGTAGTATCTCTTCTATTACAGGTGAGGTATTTCCTGGAGGAATGTAACTACAGAGGATGTTGATAGCAGGATGGTTTCTTGGGGTAGGTTGATTGTGGCCCATTGTAGTATCTCTTCTATTATAGGTGAGTTATTTCCTGGAGGAATATAACTACAGGGGATGTTGATAGCAGGATGGTTTCTCGGGGTAGGTTGATTGTGGCCCACTGTAGTATCTCTTCTATTATAGGTGAGTTATTTCCTGGAGGAATATAACTACAGAGGATGTTGATAGCAGGATGGTTTCTTGGGGTAGGTTGAGTGTGGCCCATTGTAGTATCTCTTCTATTATAGTTGAGTTATTTCCTGGAGGAATATAACTACAGAGGATGTTGATAGCAGGATGGTTTCTTGGGGTAGGTTGATTGCGGCCCATTGTAGTATCTCTTCTATTATAGGTGAGTTATTTCCTGGATGAATATAACTACAGAGGATGTTGATAGCAGGATGGTTTCTTGGGGTAGGTTGATTGCGGCCCATTGTAGTATCTCTTCTATTATAGGTGAGTTATTTCCTGGAGGTATGTAACTACAGAGGATGTTGATAGCAGGATGGTTTCTTGGGGTAGGTTGATTGCGGCCCATTGTAGTATCTCTTCTATTACAGGTGAGGTATTTCCTGGAGGAATGTAACTACAGAGGATGTTGATAGCAGGATGGTTTCTTGGGGTAGGTTGATTGTGGCCTATTGTAGTATATCCCCTATTATAGGTGAGTTATTTCCTGGATGAATATAACTACAGAGGATGTTGATAGCAGGATGGTTTCTTGGGGTAGGTTGATTGCGGCCTATTGTAGTATCTCTTCTATTACAGGTGAGTTATTTCCTGGAGGAATGTAACTACAGAGGATGTTGATTCTCTTTTTGTTTTTAAGGGACGTAATGGAGCCTAATGTCTCTGCATTCTGGAATTTGGGAAGTGGGGTTTTTAGTGGTTGGAGGTTGAGTGTATTTTTAAATAAGATTGCAACTCCACCTCCCTTTTTGGTTCCTCTATCTTGCCTTAGGATGTTACAGCCTGGGGGAAGAATTTCTTCATTTTGTGTGGCAGGTTTTAGCCAGGTCTCTGCAGTGGTTAGTATGTCTGGGAGTAGTGGGATATGAATGTGTGAAAGTCATGCAGTTTGTTGGATATGCTACGTGTGTTTAAATTGATAATAAGTAGGTCTGACTTGTGTTTCTGGGATAAGATTGGGTTGCTTGGACCTGGGTTAGGGTGTATGTCCCCTGAGATTAGTAGCCATTTTCTGAGGAATAGTGTGAGTTTTATGGCATAGGCTATATCTATGTGTTTTTTGGGTACTGTTAGCCTTTTGTGAGGTAGTGTCATTGCTGTTTTGTGTATGTAGAGTAATGAATTGTTGTTTAATAGTGTGGAGCATAGTACTATATTTCTGTGAGGTTGTGTGTGTGTGTGGGTGTTATGTGGTAGGTAGTGTTTGTTGGTATGTTAGAGTGCATAGATGTGGTGTAAGCTAGAGTGGTGAGAGTTAGTTGTAGCAGTCCTAGTATGCCTTGCATGGTGTGGCTGGGGAGTACAGAGGGGGGGTGTTGTGAGGTGGAGGGTGTGGTGTGGAAGTGGGAGTGGATCTGATGACTGAGGGATGGTAATAGGCTGTTGTTGAGGGGGTGGAGATATATGGTCTATAAGTGTAGGAACATTGGATGCGGGTGAAATTTGGGGTCTGGGAGGGGAACAGAGCAAGCCCGAAAGGTGAATGGAGCAGGCTAGAGCAAGAGAACCTAAAGCTGCAGAAACCTATCAGTAACATCAAGATATTGACGGAGCAAGAAGGTAGCTTAGCCTAAAGATAAGGTAAGGTAAGTTTCAATAATAATTAACTGTGGTTAGCTTCCCTAAGAGGGAGTGGGAAGTTGGAAATATAGAATGGGAAGTATGCTTTAACTAAAAGTTCCACCCAGCTATGGTAAGAATGGTGGATTAGTAGAGTATGTTCCTACCGAGTGGCCAACTTTATTAAAGCTCTCCAAGTTAGAAGCTGAATGGAGCTCAATGCAGCTGTGCTCACCTCACAAAGATGGTCACAAAGTAAGAGAAAATTGTTAAAAACAAATTCAATGACATTCACCTAATAATTAATTATACTGGAAGGCCTATATTTACAAGTTGAGATTTCCCAGGGATGATTTCAGCTTTAGCTGAAAATTCTGAACTGAAGGCAGTGGTGGTGGTGGTGGTGGGGGTGCAATCCCGAGGCTTGTGGATGGCTTGAGCAAACTAATAATTAATTCTACTGGAAGGCTTGTATTTACAAGTTGAGATTTCCCAGGGCTGATTTGAGATTTAGCTGAAAATTGCTTCAGAACCAAAGGTGGTGGTGGTGGTGGTGAGGTGGGGGGTGCAATCCCGAGGCTTGTGGATGGCCCGAGCAAAAGTGACCACAGACAGCAGACTAAGGGAAGCTCCTTCAGGTTGAGGCTATACTACATTTTCAAACATTCATCTTTCTTTCACAAACATAACCTTACAAACCAAAGTAAATATCCTCACCCTTCAAAACTCCTTCTACACTAATATTTCACTACCCTACCAACAGAATTTAAAAAAGGAGCTACAACATGTAAACCTTTCCATCCACTGCAACCTAACTCATTTCAGAGACATTCATCCTAACCCCCGGCCCTTTCCCAGCCCCCTGTACTCCCCAAATTCCTTAAAATCCATAAACTTCACCACCATTAATATCCAGAGCATCCAAAACAAAGTCTCACATCTGCATGCCTGGTTAAGCCAAAATAAACCCAACTTCACTGCAATCACTGAGACTTGGCGAAAACCATACATCAAAGATGCTGAATTCCTACCCCCTGAGTACAGTTGCCTTAGGACATACAGAACACATAAAAAAGGTGGAGGTGTTGCCTTAATTTATCCAAGTACCTTCACTGTACTCCAATACACAAAACCTATCCTACAATTCGCAAACGCAGAGATAATAGTGGCCTTCCTAAAATTGAATAAGTGTAAAATTCTTTGTATCTTAGTCATATACATTCCCTCAGGCAATAACATTCCAACAATTGAAGATATTCTTGCCTGGATAACTACTAATACTAAAAATGAAACTATCTTCCTAGGTAATGTTATGATCAATTGGCATGACATTTTAAATCAAGACCCCTCTACCCACATTAATCTATACAACTATACACATCTAATCACCAGTCTAACCAGACGCAACTATAAAAATGACAAAGGCTCAACCTTTGACTAGATCCTGGTTTCTGACACCAACAAAATTGTCTCCTATGGCACACTACCTAATAGTTTTAGTGCCCACTCACCAGCCATAGTAATACATAAGACCACCCCAATTCTAAATCAGCACTAAGTCAAGCATACTAGGGTATTATGTCATTTCTCTCCCACCATCCTTAATGAAATCTTACAAAGTATGAACTGGACACCACTAAAATATCTCCCTCTCAATGATGCTGTTGAATTTTTCAATTCAACATTTTTTAAGATGTTAGATAATGTGGCTCCACCGCAACTAAAAAGAGTTAAGGCTAAACATGCCAACTGGCTTACCAAACACACAAAGCAAATTAAGTCTGCTAGAGATTGGCATAAATAAAAAAATCCATCTGACCTCACTCTTTGTAAACAGCTATGCAATCAAGAAAAACGTCTAGTGATTAAAAATAAAAAAGAACACTTCCAAAGTCTTCAAGACCAACACAAACAAAACCCTAAAAAATTCTGGGGTGCAATCAACTCCCTACTTTATCCAGGTACAGACAATAACCCTTGCCCAAATCCAGAGAAAACTCCCACTGAGATAGCCTCTCTCTTTAACTCTAACTTCATTGACACCATTGCAAAGTTCTCCTCCACCTTCCCACCAATAAACCCCAACCCACCTAATATTCCATCATCACTCTCCCCAACTACCTCTCTGACTACTTTCTCATTCACACCTATACCTACCTCCACTATAATAAATCTCCTTCAGAAACTCAAACCTTGTACTAACACACCAGACAATTTACCTGCTCAGTTACTGCAACTATCTGCAAGCTCCATTGCCTACCCTATCAGCATACTCCTTAATAGATCCATTAAGGAGTCCATCATATACCACACATATGGAAGAATGCATTTGTTCTTCCTCTACACAAAGGTGGCAACAACTCTGATATCTCTAACTTCTGACCCATAGCTATCCTCTCCCCCATTTCCAAAGTATTAGAAAAATGCATTCACGCTCAGCTTCTCAAATATCTAGTTAACAACCAAATCCTTTTCCCCACTCAACACGGCTGCTCTGATATCCTTTCTGAACACAGTAAATATGTCGGTTACTCAATTTCCTCACTCTTCCTTGACCTCTCAAAGGCTTTCGATATGGTCTCCCAGCCCTTTCTACTTAACAAACTCTCCAACTTAGGCATCTCCCCCCACACCCTAAATTGGTTCTCAGACTACCTCACAGGCAGCAGTCCACCAGATGGCAACTATCATGCTCACCGTTTCTCAAGACAACTACAGTTGTACCCCAAGGATCGATAGTAGGTTCCCTCCTATTTACTATATTCATCAATAACATCCATACCAGTCTAACCCATGACACTGTTATCCAATATGCTGATGATACCACAATCATCAGCACTGCCAAATCCATTACTGAACTGCAACTTCTTACCTAAGATGCCTTTACAACTACCGAAAATTGGATGTCAAACAACCATCTTGCTCTAAACCCCAATAAAACTAAACTTCTAATATTCACCCCCCCAAAAAAACACCCCTCTCAACAGGAATGAATTATGTGTCCAATGCCTAACTAATACTGTCAGTGAAGTCGTTCCAAGTACTAAACTGCTAGAAGTCACCATAGAAGAAAATCTAACATTAGACCTCCATATCCATAACATCAAAAAAACACATCAGAAACTAGATATTCTTTATAGATGTAATCTCTTCCTTAACTTTACTGCAAGGAAAGCTATAGCTTCTTCCTTTCTCCTTCCATCTCTACTATATGGTGCTCCCATCCTCACCAATTTACAGTCCTCCCTGTAAACCAAACTTGACTCATGCTACAGTAAGATCGCCAAATTTGTAACAAACTCAAAATATTCATTGCATCACTGCTTATCTTTACATCAACCAGATTGGCTTGAGCTGCCACATTACCTGGCATATCTTCAATTAACTACTGCACATAAACTTATATATAAGCCATCAATGTGCCCTTCTCTTTCCTCCTTACTAACCACATATCACCCCAACAGACCCCTTAGATCTGAAAACAAATTGTTGCTAAAAGCTGACAAACCAAATCTCTCAGCTGGTCAAATGCTGCACTCTTTACTGTCTCTAAACTCTGGAATGCCCTCCCATCTTCAATCAGAAACATCATTAATCCTGCTATCTTCAAGACATGTCTCAGAAAACATCTTTCTTCTCTATGGCACTACACATGTGCCAAAACAAAACCTCCTTAAAAACCTGCCTTCTCCACTATAATCCTTTCATCTTTCCATCACTATACTCATATAGGTGTTCCACTCCGTCTTGCCATAACAATTGTATGAGCTCTTACTTTGCCTGCTAAATCTCAGCTACTAACACCTACAAACCAATTACATTTAGTCATATAACTCCACCATATGTGTAAATAATTTTACACAATGTACAAGTGTATAAAATGTATATAATACTTGAACTGCTGAGATCATATTATCTTCTATGTAGTGTGGCTGTATGTATTCTGTGCTAGTGTTAATTTCTGATATTTTACTCTACTGTAACTGTATTTTACTGTATATGGTGTTCTATTTTTCTTGTATGCTTTTGTAATATATGTGGAGCTTTTCTCCCCGGGTTCCACTGAAAATGGGCTCACCTATGCCCAGTGAACCTTCACAGTAAACAAATGCAATAAAATAAATAAATATAATACATTATTGTCACATATTTTTTTTTTACACTTTTAAATATTTTCTTTTTACATAATGGCATGTTTGTGCACTGCTGCTTGCCGCACAAACATTATATTAGTTTTTTTTTTTACATTATTTTCCATTACTTTTTGGACACACATGGCATAGTTTTGTACATATCTGTGCCTGCTATTCTATTTCTGTCCTTCTTACTGGGCTTTTACAGCCCCTGTTCACTTTTTTATCTAATGTACATGGAATTTTTCCATGTACACTTCGGACACCAACACTGGGTCTGCACTAATGCCTATCTGCTTGCTGGATCACTCCAACATCCTCATTTGCATGCAATTCACCTGCTTATGAGGTGATTTGCATGCCATGGACACCTCCGTGTAAGCAGACTTGTGCAAACCCCTCAGTTCCGTTTACTGGATCACACAGCTGCTTACTTCCATGTATGCTCCATGCCACTATGCCTACATAAAAAAATAATTCATGTAGGCTTTATTGAATTCCCCCCAATGTTTTCCTGCAAGACTCCTACCTTACCACAGCTCTTGATACAGGGACTCTTTCACATACCCCATAGATACGTTTACCAACTCCATCAACATACAACCAGGGTAAGAGGTCTGTCACACACAAAGTACTTTAGTCAACCACATCAAGTTTGAAAATATTTGCTTTGAATGGGTCACAATGTCTCACACATCTGTCATCAAGGTACTTTTTCCATATATGATCAATGGCCAAACACCAGCATCTGTAACAGTATGGCACCTACATGTTAACTTTGATGCCAGCAAACTCTGGTCTTCTTGTTGTGATTAGTGCTAACAGACAAGAGTGTTTCCCATTTTCCACAAATAGTTCTGAATTCTGTAATCTTGATTAAATTAATGAATAAGCATTTTAAATGAAATGCTGGCAAATTGTCTAATGAAATAAATCCCTATGCAGGCTTATTAAAATAAAGTTTCTGGCAGATCTGGAACATTCCTCTCCTCCTCCATTTCATCTTTTGAGTTTTTTTTTAAATTTTGAGAGTTTATTTTTTTACACTGAACTCCTAATCCTTAGCAGGTGTACAGCACAAATTCCATGTCTACCTTCTAGAATTTTTTTGATATTCCTTCCTATGGATAACAACTACGAAGAGTGTTGATTCATGTAAAAGGGCCACTGATTGGCATCTATGGGTTTTCAGACCTTAACATGTCTTAAATTGTTTATACTATATGCTAATGAATCACAATAATTTTATTCTGACTAAACAACTATACAGAAAGTGTTGTCCTTGCATAATGAAAATTGCAATGTTTTAGAGATGGCAGGTACTGTTTCCTACATATTCCTACAAAGTTATAACGCTATTAAGAAATTAATAACTGAAGTTATCACAGTGTTTCTTACAGTTTTAACATTTATTATGAAAGTATTGCAGACGAGACAATTTCAGCTCAAGTAACAAATCAGTCCGGATATGATAGTTTCTCATATATATAAGGAGCTTTCCCATTCTATCATGTATTACATTTTGGAAACAAAAGAAACTTGGAATCTTTAGTTACTTCTCACTAGCATAGCCTTTGCAGGATACAAGCTGCCTTTTTAAAATAAAAAGTTCAACTCTGCAGGCCCTTCAGTAATCATGAAGACAAAGAAGAAAATACTGTTCTTTCTCTTAAGCATGGTGCTTTCAGTTCCTCTTCTGGGATCTCAAAGTGCTTTTTGGTAAGAGGCAGAGATTAGTTCACAGGCTATGTAAGGAATATTAATGGTAGCCTACCAGAGGCAGGTTCTCTGGAAGGATATATCTTTCATTAGGACGTGATAAGAGTTACTTGCTAAAGTTCTGTGCTAAGACAGAAACCCTTTACATTTTAGGGGAAAGGGATCCAAAGTTGATGGGCAACCATGTGCTTATGTTGCTACTGTACTTGATAGTCATTGCAAACCCAGTAGATGTTACCCTCTGATGTATATGCTCTAAACTAATCTCCTAACACTATCATAAATAAACTGAGGCCTACTCAAATACCTACTCTAGTATTTAATGCACATGCCCAGTGTTTAATCCTATCAATGTGCTCATGTGCTACTAATGCTACAAAGACTTCAGTTTTTCTACTTTTATTTCTACTTAATACTCCTTACAAGTTAAAGTAAAATTCTGTTTCTTTGCTACAGCAGTGCCCGTGAGCCATTCCAAACCCATCAGATGTTACTTTCAGGTGCACATTGTTCAAACTGATCTGCTCCTAACACCTGCTTACTCGTGTGCTAACCATAATCATCTAGCTATCCGTATGTCTATCTATCTATCTATCTATCTATCTATCTATCTATCTATCTATCTAAATTCATAAACATAAAGCTTACTTTTTTCAGTAATTCACAAAGTCCACATAGTCCAACAGAGCAGAATGACTGTCATCTTGGCCTGCTGGTTTGGATTTTGAAAGAAAAGAAACATGGAACCTTTAGTTACATTGCACCAACACATCCCCTGCTGCATACAGGCTGACTATTGAAACTAAAAAATCCAGTCCTTCTGGCTTCTCCCACTACCAGTTTCCAGCTGTAAAATTTGTATTTCCTTAAAATAGTCCTCAGATTAGCCCCAACAAAGGCAATGTTATAGAAGATGATGGAAAAAAAAAAAACAATGAATGAAATGTGGCTAAAGACAGGCTGACTTCTGTGTCAAAACTGTGTAAATCAGCATGACTAGTGGGTCTGGCAAAGATTATGACTGTTATACAACAGAACTAATAAAATAACTGCCCCACAATTTTAAATAGCGCCACTCTATATCAGAATGCTTTTGTTGTTGCGTTATTTATTTTATGTATTTGATGGTCAAGTATTTTGTTGTGACACTCCAGGTACAATTGTATATTTGTTTCTATCATGATGTGTGACTGAATGGCTAGAAATTCATTTGACAAGACTTTTACAATAATACTTGTAATGCTCTGCCTATCAGAGAAGAAGCATTTGATTCTATTACTCTCTCTGATCTGTGCACATTATTTGGAAGAAGATATGGTGAACAGAGGAGCTGAGCATCGAAGGAATATCATGTTCAAAACATATGACATACCTCTCAACTGTACAGATTTTTGCAGAATGTCCAGATTTTTGCCTCATATTTTTGGTCAGTTTTTCATAAAACTGTGTTTTTCTGGCAAATTATTGGCAAATCATTAAAGAGTGAAGTTAGAAAATAATGACAGACATTTGATTTATACCCATCATAAAATTCATAGGTTCATAAGTTCATAGGTTGGTACTAGGCTATCAGCCCTAGGGCCTATACAAGCCTAGCCATAATAATTCCCTGGATATTTCTTCCCACACTATTTACTTCCCTGGACCCCTGTCTAGCAGGGCAACTGACGTGATCCCTGGGGTGAATTTCCTTTTTCCCATCCAATCATCAAGGTTCCTTTTGAAGAGGGCCAAAGAGGCGCACTGCTTGACATGTATGGGCAGCCTATTCCAGAGTCTGGGGAGTCTCTGGGTCAGGAACCTATCACTCCAGCATGTTTTGTTTATTGTGATGACATGATTTAGATCCCTGGAGCATGTGGCTCTGAGGGATTGGGATTTCTGTAAGTGTAGCATGTCCAACAGCTCTGGGTTTGATATGGCCTTGTATGTTAAGCAGAGATCACCTCGGAGTAGACAATATGTGACAGAGTATAGCTGGAGTTTTTTTAAGGTGGTCAGCATACAGCATCTGCTTTAGGCCTGTGATTCTTTTAGTGAGGTATTTCTGCGGCCTTTCCAGTTGTTTTGAGAGGTACATACCAAATGGGGCGTTGTATTCCATAATGGGTCTAATGAGGGATGAGTACAGTGGGACAATGACCTCCTTTTTTCTGGATGAAAAGCTCTTAGTAATGAGGTGTGCCACATAGAAGGATTTCCTGACTGTTGTGGTGATGTGGTTATTGAAGGTGAAACGACATGTCCACCTGTGTCCCTAAGTCTCTTATCAAACTTTCGGTGTTTAGTGTACTGCCACCTATGTGATAATTCACGGGTACATGTTTTTTTTTCCCAAAGGGGATAACTATACATTTCTTGGCATTGAGCTTCAGCCCATGGCTCTGGCACCAAGTATCTGTTTCTGTAAGGCCCTTTTGTAGAGTATGCACATCATTTGGGGATTCAATAATGGCTCCCAGTTTGCAGTCATCTGCGAGCTTTGTTAGCCAGAGTCCCTTAGTGTTGGCCTGTACTTCAGAGAAGTAGATGCCAAACAAGAGAGGTCCCAGGACTGAACCCTGAGGTACTCCACTTGTCATTTGTCTGGAGCTGGATTTGGAGTCATGCTAATGCAAAACCTGGTTTTCTATCAACTTTCTAAGCTTGTAAGAGCAATATTTAAAAATTGTCCCTATTTTTGGGCCTTTGTCCTACTTTTCTATATGGCTTTGTCCAGACTTCTTGCGCTATGAGTTTGCGAGGTATGATGCATAGCAAGAGTAAGGGTGTTCATTCAGAGCCCACATTTTATTTTTTTTTACTATATTTGTTCAGGTGGTAGGCTCCTGGGACAAATAGTACCTTTGCAGAGGTGACTCAGGAGGACTGTCTGGATAATTAACTTGTTCAGAGACACCCAGAAGGCAAATGGTTGAAGGAATCAAACCCTGTACCCTGGTACATGAAGCAGCAATGAGCACCTCTGAGCTTTAGTCTTTTGTGCTGACAGACCATTATAGTTATATATTTATTAATATATCTCAGACACAAAACGTTTGTTATACATCATCATCATCATCTTCTTTCAGCTGTTTCAGTTAGGGGTCGCCACAGCAGATCACCTGTTTCCATTTCTTCCTGTCCTCTGCATCTTGCTCTGTCACACCAACCACCTGCATGTCCTCTCTCACCACATCCATAAACCTTATCTTAGGCCTTCCTCTTTTCCTGTTACCTGGTAGCTTCATCCTTAGCTTCTTTTTCCCAATATACTCAGCATCCCTCCTCAGCACATGTCCAAACCAACGTAATCATGCCTCTCCGGCTTTGTCTCCAAACCTTCCAACCTGGGCTGACCCTCTAATATACTTATTCCTAATCCTGTCCACCCTCGTCACACCCAGTGCAAATCTTAACATCTTTAATTCTGCCACATCCAGCTCAAACTCCTGCCTTTTTGTCAATGCCACTGTCTCCAACCCATATAACATAGCTGGTCTCACTACCCTCTTGTAGACCTTCCCTTTCACTCTTACAGGTACTCGTCTGTCACAAATCACTCCTGATACTCTTCTCCACCCACTCCATCCTGCCTGTACTCTCTTCTTCACCTCTCTTCCACACTCACCGTTACTCTGAACTATTGAACCCAAATATTTAAACTCATCCACCTTTGCCACCTCTACTCCTTGCATCCTCACCGTTCCTCTATCCTCCCTCTCATTCACACACATATATTCTGTCTTAGTCCTGCTGACCTTCATTCCTCTTCTCTCTAGAGCATATCTCCATCTCTCCAGGGTCTCCTCCACCTGTTCCCTACTCTCACTACAGATCACAATGTCATCTGTAAACATCATAGTCCACGGGGACTCCTGTCTGATCTCATCTGTCAACCTGTCTATCACCATTGCAAATAAGAAAGGGCTCAGAACTGATCCTTGATGTAACCCCACATCCACCTTAAATGCCTCCATCACTCCCACCACAGACCTCACCGCTGTCACACTACCCTCGTACATATCCTGTACCACTCTTACATACTTTTCTGACACTCCTGACTTCCTCATACAATACCACAACTCCTCTCTAGGCACCCTGTCATATGCTTTCTCTAAGTCTACAAAAGCACAATGCAACTCCTTCTGACAATCTCTGTACTTCTCCATCAACACCCTCAGAGCAAAAATCTCCTTCTAAAATGACCCCTTAATTTGAAAATTCGATTGGTAAAACTGATTTTTAAAATAGTGGTAAAGTAGAATCACCATTGCTATAGATCCACCTGGGACATCTCCAAAACATGACTGAATTTGTCACCATTACACAGCAGTTCTAAAACAAACATATAAATATTGGACAAACTATTCTGCTATACCAATTCTACCTCAAAAGCTCCCATGAAATACTTTTCTGGTACTGAAATTCTTCATAAAATAGAACAATTACACAGTATATCATTAATATTGTGAGCGCAGGAACATAAAAAAAGTTTTGCGTTTTGTTATTAATACTGCAAGTGTCAGAAAGTAGACATCCATAGTTTAACATGTATAATAACATGCACATGCATGTGCATACCATGTGAACAAGACTGGTAGTATGCTGTCTCCATGGTTACACAACCAAGTGTAAGTCAACAACTCCATGAGCTATGCTGTTCACATATATTACAGCTTGTTTTGATATGACCAGCTATGCTAACATTTGACACAAAGGCACTACATTAAAGTGATATTTCAGTGTTTAATTGTCTAATGCATTCATGGAATCACATTGTAAATATTTGCCTGATCCCAGTTGAATTGTATGAATAGAATGCAAAAATAGTCAGACCCAAATCATGCTAAATAAGCCATAGCTGATGTATATAGGATGCACAACTTGACATGTAAAGCAGCCATGTTCATGCTTTATATGTTTAATAAGTCACACATTTAACATGGGATATAACAATTATGATAACATTGGGCAACCGTCATACAGTCCAACATAAAAATGCTACTGTCATATCAGACAGTGCTGTCTGTGCTAATAAATCCATGTTGGCAAGAAATATTTCAAAAGCAATTAATGTGGAAGACATACCACATTCTAATATCACTACAATCTAACATAACATTCTAAGGATATTCATATTAATATTCATTAAGGCGGGACAGTGCCAGCATCTAGGAAAAAGTTGAGATGGCTGAATTATTCAAAGACGTCATTAAATCCAATTTCTAATAGGCTAACATCAATTTTGAACCATGGTTATAAAGCATTTATGTTGACACTAGCTAAGGAAATGGCTAAATGTTGCAAAAATATTTATATATAGATCAATGGGTTTTGTGGAGAGGAGATAAACATTTGATGACATTGACAGAATGATAATGATTAAAAGGAAAGCAGAGTGCAAGAAGACCCTGCTACTGTTTGGGGTTTTGATGCTGAGAATGCATTTGATAGGGTTATATGGGAGTTTATAAATAGGGCAATAGCAACATTTGCATTTACTGATAGAACAATGGAGTTAAATAGGAAGTTACATGATGAATCAGAGACAAGAATCAAGGTGGGAGGCTCTAGTCTGGCAGTGCTTGAGCATAAGGACCAGGAAAGAATGCCTTATTTCACTTTTATTTGTCTTATACTTAAAGGCATTGGCAAGGAAAATAAGGTACTCAGAAAGTTAATGGTATAATTAGTATGGCACTCAAGAAAATTTGAAGATGATATTATGTTGTATTTCAGAAATTATGAAAAGGATATTTCGGTGTTGAGGAACATTTTGCAAGTTGGTTTTCTGTATATAAAATAAATGAAGATAAAACAAAGACTATAGCATTTACTGTAACTATGTTCCCACACATAAATTCATTCAGTAATACACGTATTTATGGGGACATGATAAGATGAAGTTGTGACAATGTGACGTATTGCCAGCTATGTCAGGAAAAGTAGGGCAGTGGATGTGTAACATATGCCAGCACAGCTAGCTGCAAATTTGTAAATAATTATATGTTATTTGTATATCAGGCTGATTTGTGCAGATGTTTTGTTGAGGAATGTATTTGCAAAGTTGATTGTGTTAAAAAAAATATACCAACAGTAGGTCCTAACTATATTGTAATGATTAAATGCATGTGTTTTAATAGAGGACACTGGAAGAGAAGAGGTTTATCTCAATTCACCCGACTTTGAAAAAAATATTCTGAGCTTTAATTACTGGACCGAGGCCATAAAGATGTTATCTCACAGCTTTGAATGGAGACAGATACACAATTTCTGTAAGAAGCATGGTTTGTTAGTCTCTGTAGGAAGAACATAAGTGTTAAAATTGTTTTATAGCTTCCAGCTGCTGCAATAAACTTTAACAAAGCTTGAGATATGTATTGTAACACATATGTGTTAAATCCTGGCAGCTTCTAGCCAAGGGGGTAGCATAGTAACCAGAAATCAGATGACCAGATATAGGTGATGTCATTCTATAATCCATCCCTAAAATGATATTTTAATACTAGGTGAGACTGAAGTCTCAGAGCACTCTCTTTTTGGAACCTGACACAGAAAGACCTCTCACCTGCTTCATCTTGCCTTGCTCTAGTAAGTGAACCAAGAATAGTCACTATTCAGTCAGGGAAATCTAGTGAGATTAGCTAAGTACTGTTTTTCTGTATCTGTGTGAATCTGATCTTCTGTGTTATTTTAATATTTGCTGTGAGTGAAACTCTGGCATTTATTGTAAGTAGGTGTTTTGTTCTTTTATTAAATATATTTAAAGTTTTCATTGTGTCTGGTCTTTAAGAGAATATTTGAAACTTTGGGAGGACTTACATGTATTTGGTGACACTGCGGCCACTCCTGAAAGCCTTACTCCATTGATCAAACACTATCATTTGTATTAATAGCAATTTCACTCACTATAATTGGGTACCATTGTAAGACCCTTAGAGCAGCTGGTATTGGAGTATCTGGTGGCATTGTAACTACCTTATAGTCTGGGCAGAAGGGAGAATAGCTAGTAAATCTGTGCTAGCCATTGACAGGTGTGTGTGTGTGTGTGTGTGTGTGTGTGTGTGTGTGTGTGTGTGTGTGTGTGTGTGTGTGTGTGTGTGTGTGTGTGTGTGTGTGTGTGTGTGCATGTGTGTGGGGGGCATGTGTGTGTGTGTGTGTGTGTGTGTGTGTGTGTGTGTGTGTGTGTGTGTGTGTGTGTGTGTCTGTGTGTGTGTGTGTGTGTGTGTGTGTGTGTGTGTGTGTGTGTGTGTGTGTGTGTGTGTGTGTGTGTGTGTGTGTGTGTGTGTGTGTAAATCAAATCTCAAAGAATGTATGACTCAGCTGCTTGGAACAGGGACACAAAGCACTGGTTTCACAGAGAGAGTGGTGGAGGACTTGGCTTGGACACTCAGCTGAGGCCTCAACTCTATAGCTGCACCAGTGGGGAGTAGTACTGGAGATCTGAAGACAGAGGTAAAACCAGCCCCTGGACTGAGTGTATTCCCTGTGTGCACTTAAGGGAAAATTGTGCTTGATGAAGAGAGCTGCATCTGTAAATACTGGGTGCATCCATTTTTGTTCCAAGTGAACGTCCTTCTCCAGTGTCAGTGGTAAGGATTCAGGATCCTTTGCTACTGGTCCAGACATGTGTTTGGATTGTTAAAAATACTATTATTCCAGCTACTAATATGTGAGAAGAGACAAACAAAAGATGACAGCAAAGTTGAGAAGCTGGAAGTTCTTTACTGTGGATATGTATAATAAGGTGCAGGCAGTGAAAATGTTTCTAGTTATAGTAATATTATATAAAGGTCAGGACTCAGGAGAAGGTTGTCTGGGAACATGTTTTTTAGGAATGCAAGAAGTTAGTAGATTTTAGAAATTCCTACAGGGTACCTTGTCAGGGATCAAATTATTTAACTAAAGAAATCCTTCTTTTGAGGTGGAACAGAAACTGAATTGCATAGACATAGGGCCGGATTCATGATGGCTTGCACGGAGTCTAAGAGTAGAGTAAGACTCCATGCAGCCATCATGTCCGACGAGCGATCCAGGAACAGCCTGTAGGGGCGTGTAAGAGAGCTCCCAAAAAGGCTCTTACACGGACAGGGCTGGGACATGCAAATCACCTCAATTGCAGGTGAAAGGCATGCAAATGAGGTAGATTTGTGATTCAGGAAACCCAAACCTGTCCAAGTAAGAGCAGTGTTATTTGTAGAAATGTACTCAGTTGACAACTGTGACAGCTCCAAATAAAGGTTGCTTCCAGTGCAGGAAGCATGCCAATGGCCAAATATATGGCCATTGGAAATGTTCACTGATGCAAAATTAAAATAAAAATATATTTTTTACGCCAATTTCTGATGTTTAAGCATAGAGCAGCACCGTGCAAATGGGCTGCACTCTAAAAACCAGAATACTAAAAATTACAACCCACAAATGTGGTTTTATAGAAATTGTTAATGTACAATGCAAGGGAATGGCAGGCTGAAGACAACATGGCCACTGAGTAGAGGTTGCTAAGGGGGGAAGCTCAATCTAAGACATGTAACCAAGCATTAGTAGGCAATCTTATGTAAATGAGTGTTAGGATAGTGAATCACTAGTTTACATAGCAAATGAGCACAGTCAGTGGAGTGTAGGAGTAGGATATGGGGAGTAACAGAGTAGAAGATAGGTGACATCACAAGGGGGTATGTTCAAAAGAAGTGAAGCTCATTGGAGCAGAGTGGCATGTGTCCGCTGTCAGTTAGACATCATGGAAAGAGGTGTGTCAACAGGTAGACTTGGGAAAGCCAAGAAATGAAAGGTGTATAGCGTGGATAACACCAAAGTTTCTTACTGAGCGTGCATGCGCGCGCATGTAAAAGCGAGTAAGACAGAGTGCGCACATGTAAGCGTGAGTGCACGTGTTTAAGCCAGAGTAAGTATGTATAAGGCTGTGTAAAGAGTTGTAAGCACTTTTGCGCTGGTGTGCGCGCGTTTTAACTCGAATAAGCAACTTTTAGTCCGTGTAAGCATGTGTGCGCACGTCTTAGTTTTATTTATTTTATTTTATTTAACATTTGTTGACCGGGAATGTCCGACTAGGTTCTACAGAGCCTGTTTTCAGCGGAGGCCCGGGGAGAAACGCTCCAGATGCATGTCTTTGGAAATGTGGGAGGAAACCGGAGTACCTGGAGGAAACCCACGCGAACACAGGGAGAACATGCAAACTCCACACAGAAGGCACCCCAGCCGTGAATCGAACCAGAGAACCTCTTGCTGTGAGGCGACAACATTAACCGCTGCACCACTGTGCCATTGTTGGTGTTGCTGTGCTCGTGTTTGCGCTTGTGTGTGCGGCGCTCCCCCCTGAGGAAACAGAAAGGAAAAAGGAAGCACAACAAATGGTAGGAAGCAACCAGGGAGTACTAGCAGAGCTAGCAGGTGAAAACAATCACAATCAAGCAATTACAGAGGCAGTACACTAGCCCAGCCCAGCCTAGCACTTAAAACTCTGCAAACAACAGTCCATTATGTTTCTCACAAGAGACACTGCAGTAAGCTAATAGAAGTGAAAACTGAAAAAGCTTTACTGAGACAAAGAAATGTTAGGGGCAGCCATTGCTGTTATAAGGCAATATATGCAACATGCTGAGGGTGGTGACAATGGAAATGCTGCTGGACAACCCACAGTGAGGAGACGGAGAAGAGTGTACAGGCCCAGGGTAACCTACCAGGGGCTACATGAGCTGGAAATAGTGGAGCGCTATAGAGTGGACAGAGAGAGACCAACTGGTGATATGATGGGGATATCACACGCTGTGTGTGTGGGGGGTGTGTGCATGTGTGCAATTGTCTTTGAAAGGAGTGAACTTTTTGGAGACTGGGAAAACACACAAGAAGATGTACATTCCTCTTTGGAAAGACTGATGATGTCACCATCCTAGAAATACAGCAGGAGAAGAAAAACCAGCCAATAAAGCAAATAGCGTGCCATGTTAATGCATCTCTTTCCAGTATCATAACATAATTAGGTAGGGGTTTGAATCCTGCAAAGTGTGTGTGGGGGGGACGTGTGCAATTTCCTTTGAGAGGTGTCCTTTTTTGGAGGCTGGGAAAACCCAGTAACAGAGGTACATTCCTCTTTGGAAAGTCTGATGATGTCACTATCCTACAAATACAGCAGGAGAAGGTAAACCAGCCAATAAAGCAAATAGCGCGCCCTGTTAATGCGTCACTCTCTAGTATCATAACATTGTTAGGTAGGGGTTTAAATCTTGCAAATGCTGACTGTGTGTGTGTCACTGTTGGTCAACATGGTGTGGGTTTTGCTTTTATTATGGTATGACATAGTATGATGACAACAGTAAGTGCATTGCAGACATCAGGTATCTTCGTGGCAAATATATATGTATACATGTCCCCTCAATCAGTACATAGGTGTGAAGCCTGCATACTACATGAATACATTTATTTCCATTGACAGGTTATGCTGCTGCTACTCAGATTGTAGGTCACATATGTATGTATGTATGTGACATGGCCATCCACTGTCGTGTTTTGTGACCAAGGTCATCTGTGGCACACACACCAATGACAGTTACTGAAGAGTAGTGTGAGTGAGAGTATATGGCTGGGGTATATGTCAGACATGGTCATACACAACAAAGTCTGCCAAGAATGGACAGTCTTTATAGGTGTATGACTGCCTTGTGGATATGCATTCAGGCATCTAATGTCTGTGATACACCTTGGAACTCCACAATACCTATGGATATGTGGATATGAAGGGTCACATGACATAACATGGCTTTGTATGTACACAATGGTACTCAACATACATGTTGAGGGCTACCACCGGTGTGGTACTGATGGGATACTATGTATAGTACATGAAGATGACTATGCCATAGTCGGCTTACTGCTATACAGCATGTGTCATACAACAGGTATCTGTCTTTATGATACCCTTGTGTAGGATATGCGTCCCATCCAGGGAATGCATTGTATGCCAATCCATGCATTCCCAGATTTGAATGAACACATCCCTAGTGTGTCTGCATGTACCTAAGGGGGCTATATGACACACGTGTGATCACAGTAATGGGTGGTGGTCATCACCACTGGTTAGTGTTATAATGCAGCACCGGAAGGATCCAATTGATACTGGGTTCCCCACTACTGTGGGTCAATTGTCAGGACATCATCCAATGATTGCTTATAGTCATACTGTTGAGGTTGTGTATACTACCAGACCGCAAATCGTTGACTGATATTAATGGTATCACCCGCAGCATAGTGCCAACCCATGTCATACACACGTCTACCCATGTTAGTACATAACTGTAGTGGAATGCATACTGGCCATTGATAGATGCAATGGGATGTTAATAATGTGTACGACAGGGTATGCCACATGTCCCATGTGTCCACTATGCATGTACATCCAGACAGCTCGCACCCACCATGTTCACAGATGTACACTTGCTAATCTGTACTGCACACATCACACACGTACTGTCCACTCGCTAACACATGCTGGCAACACATCACACATCAGCCAAGTGGCACATGGGTGGATAATACATACTCAGACCTAACAGTGCTGTAAACAATGCTACATTGACAAACAGAGCTTTGATGCATAATATCTGCTCAGATACACCTACAAGGATGTAGTTAGACTTCCATGTTGACAACTCACTATTATTGCCACACTGCTATAGTGTCACCCTGTGCATCAGCACCATGTTAGCCTGTCCCTCAGTCGATAATGCAGATGACAGGAGGTGACACAGGTATCATCATATGCACAGTGCGTTTTGTTGTTTGCCAGAGCCTGACATTGACCCATCCAATCGACATGTCTGTGTGTGTGTGTGTGTGTGTGTGTGTGTGTGTGTGTGTGTGTGTGTGTGTGTGTGTGTGTGTGTGTGTGTGTGTGTGTGTGTGTGTGTGTGTGTGTGTGTGGGACAACAGTACAGCATGGGCCAATGTTGATGCAATGTGTGTGTGTATGTGTGAGCCCTAGTTGTTTGCTTAATGTGTGTGTGTCTGCATGCACACAGCTCCACCATGTGGCTGCCATATACGGTGGTTTGTGGGACAGCCACAGAGTGTACCTGCTTGGCTGTACAGATCACTGTCTCTGGCCACGGACACAGTACCGGTGCCTGGCAGGGGTGCTACGGATGGTATCGGGTACCAACCCTGACTGGGTAGTGTCATCAGAGGCAGAGGTATGATGACTGGACCCATGTCCCTGCTGGGACTGGCCAGAGCCACGTGCATGTGGTCTACTGGGATAGACAATGGACAGGCCAGCCCCAGCATTGCTGGGGCTGGTATTGCCACTACGGGAGCGGCCAGATGTTGCTGTTGCTGGCATGCTTCCACGTCGATGTCGCAACCGTCCCTCATGTTCCTGACTTGAGGAAGACATGTTGTGGAGGGCATCTATTGTCTCCCCCCAACATCTATCAACGACCTCGGTGTATGTCCGGTTGGCACTGGCAA